>NW_027468598.1:28469555-28484555 GCF_046254945.1 Alosa pseudoharengus
GAGAGAGAGAAAGAAAGAAAGAGAGAGAGAGAGACAGAGTATAGGGAGGAGTTCCCCAGTGGCAGTAGAACAGCTCAGAGATGTTTGGAGAGGTGATGGTCTGGCCCTTCTCCCATCCCCTCTCCTCTCCTCTCCTCTCCTCTTCCCACTCTCTTCCTCCTCCTCCCCCTCATCCCTTCCATCCACTCCTCTCCTCTTGTCTCCAAATGTGTGTGTGTGTGTGTGTGTGTGTGTGTGTGTGTGTGTGTGTGTGTGTGTGTGTGTGTGTGTGAGTGATATTCAGTTGTGAGTAATTAATCACAGAGGAACGGCCTCACCACCCAGCACTGTGTCTGATTGAGCAGCCTGAGGCTGTACAGAAGAGCTCATAAGATGGGGAGAAACACAGGAGTGTGTGTGTGTGTGTGTGTTCTTGAGGGCATGTCCGCTATCCCAACCCTATCCCTAAACCACCCCCACACAAGCGTGCTCGCGCGCGCACACACACACACACACACACACATACGCACACACTCACATGCAAATCCAAACACACAAATCTTGTTCTAAATCACCTCAAGACAGACAAACAAATCTCTGCCTCTCTCTGAACCCATTACAACCTCCAGCCCACAGACTCCACTGTTTACCCAAATCACTGGAGCTCTGGAGCTCTGGAACACACACCACTTTCCTGCCTTTCTGTCTCTATCTGTGCGTTGCTGCGTCTGTGTGTCTCTGTGTCTGTGCGAGCCTTTGGGGGAATCCCTGTGAGGTCAGTAGAGCCTTCGGGGGAATCCCCTGCCACTGGACACTGTGTGTGTGTGTGTGTGTGTGTGTGTGCGTGCGCGTGTGCGTGTGTGCGTGCGTGCGTGCGTGCGTGCGTGCGTGTGTGTGTGTGTGTGTGTGCTTACCCCAATTTAAACAGCCCTGCTGGCCAGCCCAGTGGTGTCCTGCTGGGAGGGGCTACAGTGATCAATACAGCCCTGAGAGGCATATCCCCTCTTTGGCATTCCTTAATTCTCTAGGTTGGACTGTGTGTGTGTCTGTGTCTGTGTTCGAATTCTGCACTCAAACCTTCCCTCACATACAAACTTATGCAAATCACCCCTTTTGTGTTATTGATATCACATTTAATGTTGCAAAGCGCTTGGTTATCATATTTGGAGCGTTCTTGATTCCTGATTAAAAAACAGGAATGTGAACCGTGCCAGTTCCCCTCTCCAGCTGAGTGCAGTCGGGTCTCTCAAATGAGACTGAGACAAAAGAGAAGATGACATCCTGGTGCCTCAGCACTCCTGTACTCCCTCCCTCCTTCCCCTCCCTCCTCCACCGCTTGTTTACACGGCATCGCTTACACCTCCACCCCCGCCGCCACACCACACCACACCGCAACGCAATGCACCGATCCGCGCCTCGCCGCCCTTCTGAATTTAATAACCTATCAGCTTAATATCATCCCTGGGGACTCGGGGCCGACTGTCCCCCATGCTGGGCACGATCTCCCAATGAATAGCCCCTTCTCATCATAGAGTAAAAGCAGGGAAACTAGCACAGACTTAACCTAACCCCCCCCCCCCCCCCCCCCCCCCCCAACAACCTCAACCACCCCTCTGGTATTAGCGGTTAGCGTTAGCGGTTAGCAGTTAGCGGCACGCTAAGAGAGATAAATCAGATCGCGGCAGTGTTAGCTGCGGCGGCGCTTATTGAATCTAAATTGCAGCGGGGCGGTGGCCCCCGCATGCGAGCGCCTCGGCGTCGGCCATCAATCTTGGGTACGCTCTGCCGTAATGGGGCCGCCCCAATTCCACCTGATGTTTGCATTATTACATTTTACGCTAACGAGCCGCGGCTAATCGGTCCAGGAGGGAGGGAGAGATGATTTTCCTGTGTGTTTGTGAGTGTGTGTATGTAGGAACGAGATCTCAAGTGTGTGGGTGTTGTGATTGAGTGTGTGCTGTTGCCTCCAGCCTCTGTGTGTGTGTGTGTGTGTGTGTGTGTGTGTGTGTGTGTGTGTGTGTGTGTGTGTGTGTGTGTGTGTGTGTGTGTACATGTGTGTGTGTGTGTGTCTGTGCTCAGGGAAGACACAGAGATCATTTGAATGAAACATAGCTCTGGTGGCTACATGGCTCCAGGGGCCTGGTGGATTGTAATTACACACATAATCACAATTGGATTTCAATGGCTGCTGCGCACCAGGCCCCATCCTCCCAGCCAAGATGGAATGAAGTGCAGATGAAGTCAAAGTCTTTTAGCTTGGACTCAGACACTTTGTTTTTTATTACCTAATCCAATAAGCCCGACTCAACAGCCAGCGAGCGCCGGGCAGTGGATGGCTAGGGCTAATAGGCCAAGAAATATACCTCCAATAACAGAGTCTGTATCTCAGCACAACTACGCTGTGTGTGTGTGTGTGTGTGTGTGTGTGTGTGTGTGTCGTCTGTGTGGGTGTGTTTAAGCAGATGAGATGAGATGAAATTACGTTGCCGGATGTGTTGATGTGTTGCGCTCTTGTGTGGATGTTATTGAGGAGACGGTTTGTGTGCGTCTGCGTCTGTCTGAGGGTGAGTCTGAGTGGAGACGAAGGTTGTATTGGCAAGTGATGTGTGTGTCTGTTTGCGTATCTGTGGGTATGTGTTAGCATGAGATGTTTGGTGTGTGTGTGTGTGTGTGCGCACGGGCTTCAATGTTATTTAGGAGACGGCATCCATGTCAGCATGTCAGCAGCGGGTGTTTAAAAAGTGTGTGTGTGTGTGTTTGAGTGTTTGATAAAACAGCCTCAGGTAGCTATAAGGCCTTGGTCCACTATGCAGCAGCTGCTATCTAGAGGCATGTAGGGGGCATCAAGTTTTCTCTGGGGAGAGGAACATTCAGACTAGAGAGGAGATGGACACACACACACACACACACACACACACACACACACACACACACACACACGCACACACACACACAGGCCTGCAGGCTACAACCTGTGTGAGAGAGTGAGAGAGATTGATCGATGTTGAATATACCTTCAGTGTTCTCTTCTTCTCAGAGTCTCCTAAAACACACACACATACACGTACAGTACACACACACACACACACACACACACACATACACACATACACACATACACATACAGTACACACACACAGAGGGACAGAGCCCAGGGTCCTAATCCCTCTCCTCTAGCTGGACAAACAGAGTGTGTATGTGAACATGACTGAGCTCTAGAGTCTCGAGTCTCACACACACACAGGTTTGAGTGTGTGTGTGTGTGTGTGTGTGTGTGTGTGTGTGTGTGTGTGTGTGTGTGTGTGTGTGTGTGTGTGGTCCTGTATTCCTGTATACACAACACAAGAGTTACACAAGATTTGGCAGGAATTTATGAGGGGCCCTTTAGGACATTATTCAGAATTACCTCTCACACACTATATTGAAACCTCTCACACACTATACTGAAACCTCTCACACACCATACTGAAACCTCTCACACACTATACTGAAACCTCTCACACACTATACTGAAACCTCTCACACGCACGAGTGAAACGCTCTCATATACACAACTGAAACGCTTTCATACACACATGTGAAATCTCTCATACACACATGTGAAACCTCTCATACACACATGTGAAACCTCTCATACACTATACTGAAACCTCTCACACACTATACTGAAACCTCTCACACACTATACTGAAACCTCTCACACACTATACTAAAACCTCTCACACGCTATACTGAAAACTCTCACACGCACGAGTGAAACGCTCTTATAAACACAACTGAAACGCTTTCATACACACATGTGAAATCTCTCATACACACATGTGAAACCTCTCATACACACATGTGAAACCTCTCATACACACATGTGAAACCTCTCACACACTATACTGAAACCTCTCGCACACTATACTGAAACCTCTCACACGCACGAGTGAAACACTCTCATATACACAACTGAAATGCTTTCATACACACATGGTGAAAACCATGATTTCATATGTGTGTGTGAGAGGATTTCATATGTGTGTGTGTGAGCATTTCATATGTGTGTGTGAGAGTGTTTCATATGTGTGTGTGAGAGCAATCTCATAAGTGTGTGTGTGAGCGTTTCATATGTGTGTGTGAGAGCGTTTCATATGTGTGTGTGAGAGCAATCTCACTTGAACAGGAAGGTGTTGTCGTCAAACAGGAAGAGCGTCATTGCGCGCATCCAATAGGAAGTTGAGCACATTTCGTGGGAAAGGGTCTACTGTGTCGCTATCATTGAATGGCTGACCATGTCAAATCAAACTTCAAGCAACAACCTTACTGAAGCAGCTGCCTTATTAAGCACTATATTGTCTTCAGCAGACACTATAAGAAGTGTAACAAGACCTCTAACAACTCAACAAGCAGTTTCTACTCCAACGGTGGACGCAACCCTTTCCTCCCTGTTCCCTTCCCGCCCCCGGATCATGGAAGCACTAGCCGGAGCTCCGCGATTATCCGCACCCCGCTATGAAACACGGTGCTTTTCCGCATGGAGAAACGGAGGGACACGGACATATTTATATTAACCTTGTTCTCCGTGTCCCTCCGTTTCTCCATGCGGAAAAGCACCGTGTTTCATAGCAGGGTGCGGATAATCGCGGAGCTCCGGCTTCTGTCACACACACAGCGACAAGAGTAATGTAATGTAGCCTAGGCCTAATGTAATGTAATGTAAAAGAGGCAAATCCCCTGCAGTGTTGAAGAGATCAGTTGTCCCCCTCACTTTTGATAAGGAAAAAAGCCTTATAGGTACGCCAAATAAATAATAACCTATAGGTTTACGCTAGGCTATGTAAAACTCCCCATTAACAGCATCACGTCACTAACCACAACTAAGACTGCACAATCTCGTATTCACTCTGTTGGATATCTGAAGCCAGTTTGTCTACTTAGATACTGTACATCCTCAAATTATGACCGGGGTCATAAGACAAAGTACAGGCCTTTAGGATTGTATTCGAGACAGCCCTTTATTTCTTATCCGAGTTTTATTTTGACACATGCGTTTCTTGGAGCGGCATACTGGTAGGCCTTCAAAAGCATGACATTTTCGGTTTAGTTTGATATTTAATTTACTTTTGGACGGTTTGATTATATTGTTAAATGTTGGGACTGATGGCAATGAAATCTGGGGAGGTATTTGATGATCGATCACTATTACATTCCATGTAGTTGAAAGACTGTCGGGATTTTTAAACAAACCATCCGCTTTCATGCATTCATTGAACGTCCGCGGTGCTGTAATGGAAACCTTATTGCGTAGCCAAGTAGCCTATTGAGTTATTATTAAATTATGCATGCATAATTCCCCTCTTAGTGTTTTGTTGTGCCTATACAGTGTTGGGAGTAACGCGTTATAAAAGTGGCATAATGTAGGCATAATGTAGGCCTAATGGGCCTAATTTGTAACGTGGTAGGCTAATGTAAGGCATTACAAAAAAAATGGTAAATATTTTACTCGGGAGTCGGGACAAAATTCAGTAACGTGGTATTTTGTTTTCATAAGCATATACAAATTCGCCAACAACGTCGCGAGATCAACAGAGGAGAAAACATCCGTGTAAATTGTGCAGAATGTTATCTCCTCTCAGGCCTAGGCTATGCTACTTTCAAGATGATTGTGGCTGCAGCAAGTCGGACTCTACATTTGCGACATGTACATAAAGGCCTGCTTGAGCATATGAAGGCAGAACATTCATTCATATCACAGAGGGTAGGCCTCTGACTCTGGGTGGACTGGGTTGAATGCCGCCTAGATTAAAAAAGTTAAAGCAGATAGCCTGTTTTCCGTTGTATGTTGACAGCTGCTGGACTGGACGGTGGAAGAATAACGATTTTTTTAACTTTAAGTTTTTGTGAGTGCTACTTTGTTAATATTTGGGGAAACTGCGAGTAAGGGGCTGCGACCGTTCTAGATGTAGGCTAGGCTGCTGAAGTGCCGCGAGGGCGCAGCAAATGAACTTCAAAAACAATATATTTAAGCTCACGACATTCAGGCACAAAAAGTTATCGGCCACCGGGAAGTTCCCGAGGCTCCCGATAGCCAATCCGGGGTTGCATTCAAAGCAAATAACTTAATTTAACAGATATTGCAACTGCATGGTTAACTATATCATGAGGTTAATAAAGCTGGTTCCGAATTAGTCATTGAGTTAATAGCTTTATTTTGTTATATAGAAGTATCTAAATAACCTGTTAAAATGTACCAGAATTCAGGAAATTGCATATAGTCCAAAAAAATGTTTCTGGCGGAGGAGCCCCATACCCCCCGCTGAAATGTCCCACCCACTTTCAGAATGCCTCCGAAGTCTATGAACTGCTTGTTGAGTTGTTAGAGGTCTTGTTACACTTCTTATAGTGTCTGCTGAAGACAATATAGTGCTTAATAAGGCAGCTGCTTTAGTAAGGTTGTTGCTTGAAGTTTGATTTGACATGGTCAGCCATTCAATGATAGCGACACAGTAGACCCTTTCCCACGAAATGTGCTCAACTTCCTATTGGATGCGCGCAATGACGCTCTTCCTGTTTGACGACAACACCTTCCTGTTCAAGTGAGATTGCTCTCACACACACATATGAAACGCTCTCACACACACATATGAAACGCTCTCACACACACATATGAAATGCTCACACACACACATATGAAATCCTCTCACACACATATATGAAATCATGAAAATATGAAAATTTTCATATTAGTGTGTGAGAGGTTTCAGTATAGTGTGTGAGAGGTTTCACATGTGTGTATGAGAGGTTTCACATGTGTGTATGAGAGCGTTTCAGTTGTGTATATGAGAGCGTTTCACTCGTGCATGTGAGAGGTTTCAGTATAGTGTGTGAGAGGTTTCAGTATAGTGTATGAGAGGTTTCAGTATAGTGTATGAGAGGTTTCAGTATAGTGTATGAGAGGTTTCACATGTGTGTATGAGAGGTTTCAGTATAGTGTATGAGAGGTTTCACATGTGTGTATGAGAGGGTATGAGAGGTTTCACATGTGTGTATGAGAGGTTTCACATGTGTGTATGAGAGCGTTTCAGTTGTGTATATGAGAGCGTTTCACTCGTGCGTGTGAGAGGTTTCAGTATAGTGTGTGAGAGGTTTCAGTATAGTGTGTGAGAGGTTTCAGTATAGTGTGTGAGAGGTTTCAGTATAGTGTGTGAGAGGTAATTCTGAATAATGTCCTAAAGGGCCCCTCATAGGAATTGCCTGTCCGTGTAAGGCGTGCGTCAGTGTACACACACACACACACATGCGCGCGCATTAGTTGGCTTTGGTTGTGTGGCCAGTTCAGTGTTTAACATGCTGAGAGGACTAACAGTGAGTGCAGCCAGCCGTGTAGTGAAGCGTGACGGACACTTTGTCTGCGCTGATTACAGCACAAAGACACTCTGTCATCAGGGGTGGGGTTCAGGACCTCTGGCGTGTGTGTGTGTGTGCCTGTGTGTATATGCACACACACACACTAGCAAACAGATCACTGTGGATAAACAAACACTTGCACTCTCACTTGCAAATAAAGTGGTGCGCACACTTTCTGAGGTCTCAGGTCTCTTACGTAACAATTAACACACACACACACACGCTGTCTAGCAAATAGCTATGCACACAACCGCAACCTCTTGGTGCGTGCTTTGAATAGATCTCCAAGCACACGCACACACCCCTCAATAGCAGTTTGTGCAAATTAAAGCGCCCATCCAAGTTCCCTTGATTGTTCATTTTATTGCAGAAGTTCTCCCACCCTCTGTTTTGTTCTCAAACAGCACTCTCTCTCTCTCTCTCTCTCTCTCTCTCTCTCTCTCTCTCTCTCCCTCTCCCTCTCCCTCTCTCTCTTCCTCTTGGCATGTTGTCACTAGGTAAAGGTAATGCTGTGAGAGCGTGGATGCCCCCCCCCCCCCACCCCCCATCTTCATCAGCGCTGGTGAAATAAAGCCCAATGGCTCCTCTGAGACCCTGATGCAGTACAATAAATGATGCGCGCGAACAGAGATGTAATTAATTAACGGGCGCTGGCTGTTGGTAGTCCTGCCTCTCACCCCGTCATATTTCCTCCTCTCCTCCTTCATCATCATTACTTTCCGAGGGAGAAGGGGTGGGGGGTAAGTGGAGTGCCGGGGTGACACCCTAAAGATATTACGCAGAAGTCTCGGGGCTGACAACTCCGCTGCTGTTTGTGAAGTGCACTTAAAGCTCTTCATGACGCCGCCGATGGTGAGGCTGTTTGATGCGGAGTTTAAGGGAGTGACACTCGTGTTTAGCAGGGAAGGTAGTTTTCAATGACTGAAAGCACCGCTCATGTCTCAAGTTCAGGTGTGATGCCTCTTAGTGCAGCTGTCACGGCAACAACAACATCATTAACAACAACAACAACTCTTGTGTTGTAGGATTATGCAGATGAGTTGATTCTGAGTTGTTTCCTTGGCATATTATTGAGTTCTTTACAAGGTGTTAGTATTTGTGTTGTTATCTCTTGAAAAAGTCAACAAGTTTTGAATGCATCCATAAATGCAAGTTAAATTACTGTTATTTTACATGGCAATGGGAATTTGTTGGGAAATTTTAGAGCAGTAAGGTTGTTAACATGGGCTTGGATCCTGTGCCAGTGTCTCTGAACTGAAAGCGGCTCCTGAACCGTCTCCTGGTTGCCTGCTATGTTCATCCTGTGCTTCATACACACAGAGTGCTATGTTCATCCTGTGCTTCATACACACAGAGTGCTATGTTCATCCTGTGCTTCATACACACAGAGTGCTATGTTCATCCTGTGCTTCATACACACAGAGTGCTATGTTCATCCTGTGCTTCACACACACAGAGTGCTATGTTCATCTTATGCTTCATACGCACACAGTGGATGTGGATTACTATGTTCATCCTATGCTTCATACATACAGAGTGCTACAGTATGTTCATCTTATGCTTCATACACACAGAGTGCTATGTTCATCCTGTGCTTCATACACACAGAGTGGATGTGGATGACTATGTTCATCCTATGCTTCATACATACAGAGTGCTACAGTATGTTCATCTTATGCTTCATACACACAGAGTGCTATGTTCATCCTGTGCTTCATACACACAGAGTGCTATGTTCATCCTATGCTTCATACACACAGAGTGGATTTGGATTGCTATGTTCATCCTATGCTTCATACACTAGTGTTGCACGGTGTATCGATACTAAAAAGGTATCGCGATGCCTTCACGCAAAAAACGATACGTTTTCAGACGTTTTTAGAATCGATACTTTATTAAAATAATAACGTTCTGTGTCTGTGTCAACTGCTGCTCCCACTGCTCCTTGCACGCATCTAGGCAAGTGGGCGTGTCAAGCAGGCAGCTCTGAGTGAGTGAGTGCGCAGCCAACGTCAACATAGTTCTTTGCCGACAGTTCTAGGCCTTGTGGATAAAACAAAAGGTGTGCTATTTCTATTTCGGATACATCGCGTGAAGGCAAGCCATCAGGTACACAAAGTCATTTAAAAGCAGTAGGCTACGCATGGAACTTGGCTAAACACCTTGCAGATATATCCCAACATTTTTAAAGAGTTCAAAGAACGACAGGTTAACGAATATGCTATAGAAAACACGACTACATGGTTAGTGCCAAGTTCTTCTCTTATGTTTTAGTCTAGCCTAAGTGAAACGAGTATGGTTCTCTGGGATAAAGCGAACCTTCCTTCATCAATGAATTTTGACGAGACAGAGCTGTAATCATTTTGACGAGACATAACGAGCTGTAATCAAGGGTGCTAACGCGATGAAAGCGCAATGTTCACGCCAGAATAACATTACCATAACTTGTAAACCAGGGGTCGGCAATTACGTTTGGACCCGGGCCAATTTTTTTTCAGACAATGGCATCGCGGGCCATAGCTTTTGTAATGGGGGGGGGGGGGGGGGGGTTATAGGCCTACTATTTAAATTATTAATTATTATATTATATTAAAATAAACATCATCTAACTTTTAAAATGCATTTAATTTAATTCCATTAAAAACGTTTATTTGCTTATGTGCGCTGTTTTTATGCCGCCTGCTGCATCTCCTGTCGTCTCTCATGAAACAGGCGACTTGCCTAGCAACTTGCCGTAACTAATGTGTAGGCTACAAATATTATTCTTTTGGATGACGTGTAAATGATTAGCTGAACATTGCTATATGCTAGTTATCGATGCAAAATGTCGTTGTCAAAAGCCTTGAAAAGAAAAATTGATTCAGAATGCAGGACCTACAAAGAAGAATGGAAGCAGAGGTATGTGTTGAGCCTGCCTGCATTTCTTAATGCCAAGCCTATTAATTTAACGAAACATAGGCTATTTTTGACCTTGCCCACTGGAAGAGGGAGACAGGACACTGTTGTTTTTTTTTTGCACAAGATTACGCGCACTCGCGTGCCAATACCGTTCCGACCTGTGCGTCATGGATAACTGCAAGGATGTTCCACCTGTTTTGTCACTTTAGTAGGACTATCATCTATACCTCAATAAATGTTTTGAAATTGATGGGATTGCTGTAGGCCTTTTTTTCTTTTTAAAAACATGGGGTTAAAAAAAAAATTCATTCAACAGCAAATTAACGTCATCTCGCGGGCCAGATAGAATCAATGGCGGGCCAAAATTGGCCCGCGGGCCACTATTTGCCGACCCCTGTTGTAAACGATCTATTTCATGTTCGGTCAGTAGCAGCCTACTACTGGTAATATTTGTCATGGCATGTAGACTGCAATTTGTTCAATAATTATTGCCCAGATGTAGGATAGGCTACCCGAAATGCGCTAATTAAAGCCCACAGCATAACACCACCAAAGCGTGTTGAGTCCTAATAATAATAGCGGCTTATTGTTACAGTACGTGGTAGCAAATCATGTTATCAAAGAAATAGACGTAATGTAGGAATGCACACAGATATATTGCAACAGGTAATGGTGTAGGCCTATCTGACGAAGACCTGAGTGGTTGGAACGTCGTACTTGTACACTGGGCACAAAGAAGACTGTCCTCACATTTTCCCCTTTGCAACCGTCAAAGAAATCCCATGAACACGGGAAGGCCTAGGGTAGCCTATACTGTACATCAGATGGCCTGAAGATTAGGCCTCTCTGCATAGCATTCAGTGATTTGCATGCAGTAATTTTAACACTGACCTTGATCTAGCCTAGTTTGGCTATTTAAAGCTACTTTATTGCCACAACACAATGTAAATGAACTATAACAAACAATAAAGGACTTAATTACACAAAGTAGGCCTACTATTTTACTGACTATAAAAAAAATAATAATTATGTAGGAAGTTTAGAACCCAGAATTGACCTACACACTACAAAAGTGCACCAAATTCAACACAAATGACTCAATACACTTGGAGGAGGTATGAGTCCTTTCTTCTCCAGATATCTTAGGATTTCGCCGTAGTATCGTTTTAGTATCGAGCATCGTGATATTTATGGCAGGTATCGTATCGAAGTCATAATTTTGGTATCGTGACAACACTATCATACACACAGAGTGCTATGTTCATCCTATGCTTCATACACACAGAGTGGATGTGGATTACTATGTTCATCCTATGCTTCATACACACAGAGTGGATGTGGATTACTATGTTCATCCTATGCTTCATACATACAGAGTGGATGTGGATTGGCAGATGTGTTGATAGTAAAAATACATTTTTAATGTTGGTAAAATGTCTTAATTCATAGCCTACATCACCAGCTAAATGTATATTTTTATGTTTATATATATATATATATATATATATATATTTTTTTTTTTTTTTTTTGTGGTAAGTTAAGTTAGTTTTTTAAGTGTTTAAGTCTCTCTCTCTCTCCCTCCCTCCCTTCAGCTAAAACGGATGAAGCCCTGCGGGCCAAGCTGAAGAGAGACGAGGATGCCAGAAAGGTGAAGGAGGAAGGTGAGTAGTGCGCCACCAAACGGCTATTCCCCCCTCTGGCTACTGTCCTCTCTGTTCCAATACAGAGGGTGCTCCCAATACACACTCTCCATGGCACAGAATGGACATCTCCACTACACACAGTCTCCATGGCACAATGGGCATCTCCAATACACACAGTCTCCATTGCACAGAATGGACATCTCCACTACACACAGTCTCCATGGTACAGAGTGGACATCTCCACTACACACAGTCTCCATGGTACAATGGGCATCTCCAATACACACAGTCTCCATGGTACAGAGTGGACATCTCCACTACACACAGTCTCCATGGTACAGTGGGCATCTCCAATACACACAGTCTCCATGGTACAGAATGGACATCTCCAATACACTCTCCATGGTAGAGAATGGACATCTCCACTACACACAGTCTCCATGGCACAATGGGCATCTCCAATACACACAGTCTCCATGGTACAGAATGGACATCTCCACTACACACAGTCTCCATGGTACAGAATGGGCCTCTCCAATACACTCTCCATGGCACAGAATGGGCACGCCCTACTGCACTGTGTATGTGGCAGTAAGGGCATCTCCTCCTTGTTGGGACATGCTGTGTGTCCCCAGACGAGGCATCATCCTGCGTGGTGGAAACGACCAGAGAGACACATTTTAATATGACATATATCCACATGCAATAGGTTGTCATGATTATTTACCTGAGATAGATTATTTTTTTTATTTACACAGTGTAGCATCTGCGTGCAGTTTTCTCTGATTGGGTCCCTGGTATGTAATGTGCTGTATGGCTTTAGGGGGAATAGGTAATGTAATGTAAGTTACAGTTAAGTGTCAGTGGGCTGGGAGCAGGCCTCACTTTACCCCTCTATATCCCAGACCAGGTGACAACTCAAACATACAGTACATGTACAAAGAAAATGCATGGGTCGGGGTGTGTGTGTGTGTGTTTCGGGGGGGTGGAATGTGCTTGCTTTTGCAGACAGTAAATTCTTCATGTCAACACTCCCCCAACCCCCCTACACACATGAACACACACACACACACACACACACACACACAGAGAGATAGGCCCCCCACCCCTTTGCAATCACCTCGATAGCCATATTGAAATGAAGTCAGGAGCAATTTGCGGCATAGGCCCAAAAGTGCTGGGCGTAATAAAGAGCTGCGATGCCTTAATGAAATTAAGCCTGTCCTAGCAAGCGGGGCACACACGACCACGGAAATGAATATGCTCGGGGTGACCTGCTCAAGAGATGATTACAAGTGTGTCTTTGTGTGTGTGTGTGTGTGTGTGTGTGTGTGTGTGTGTGTGTGTGTGTATGTGTGTGCGTGTGTCAGTTCATGCAAGGTTAGTTTGTCGCAGAGGGCGTGTGTGAGAGGTGGTGGTGTCCTATTAGACTGTGATAGAGTGGTTATGGACTGTTAAGTTGCTGTCCTTCTTAAGCCGTGGTTGTTCAGAGGTTGAGGTTGGCACCCTTGGCCTTGGGCCTTGACTGGGCACCAGTGAGTGTGCTGAGCTGCCCATGGACTAGCACCAGTTCGGACCACTAGTGGGTACATGTTGGGGCGGCACGATTCTGAATGAAATGTGAATCACAATTGTTTTTTTTTTTGCTTAGAGTTGAGATCACGATTCTCTCTCATGATTTTACGTATGTGTTTATTGCACTTTTAGTTTTATTTATTTAGTTGATAGTCTACAGAAGGAAACAAGAAAAACTTGATGATGCCAGATTGACACAAACTTTGGACAAAAGAACGGGAATGGTCAGCATCTTAATTAATCTAACATTAAACATCAAATTGACTGATGTAGTGAAAGTTAGATCGCATGAAGGTGAGAGTTGAGATTGCGTTTTTTTGAGATTGTTTTTGCGGCTCTGTTACATGTCGATCATGATGCGTCTTTGTCAAGGCCTTATTGTAGCTTTTGGATTGGTGGGAAATAAAAAAATAAAAAAATTCAATGACTTTCAAAAAATAAAAAAAATCAATGAAATTCAAACACTGCTTTTTCAGTATGATGCACTCTGGGACACAGAAGCAGTAAAGGTGTGACATTCTTCAAATGTACCCAGTCGACGACATGCAGGTGGATTCATGCAACAATTGACACCTAAACGGCAAAATTTAAATACTTATTCATCAAGCATTTTTGAATTAATGCAAATTATTTGTTTTAAATAATTAACTTATTGAGGAAGACATTTTGAACATTAAAAACTCTCACCAGGTAAATCCAAGTAAAAAAAAAAAAACACTTTTTTTTTTTAAAGCACTTATTCATCAAGCATTTTTGAATTAATGCAAATTATTTGTTTTAAATAATGAACTTATTGAGGAAGAAATTTTGAACATGAACAACTCTCACCAGGTAAACCCAAGTAGCTAACCGAGCTGTGTGAGCTGTGTGAGTCAGTGTTTTGGCCTGTAGCCCCACTCCAGAGCCCTGGCTCCCGTCTGTGTCCCCTCAAGCAGAGCGGGCTGGTGTCTCCTCTGCCTTAAGCTGGACCAGACGCTCAGACAGCAGACCCTAAATCAACCTTACGACCCAGAGAGGGAGGGGGGAGGGAGGGAGGAATAGAGAGAGAGAGGGAGGGGGAGGAAGGAAGAGGTGGAGGGAGGGAGGGAGGGGGTCAAGCAGGGAGAGGTGGAGAGAGAGAGATAGAGAGACTATGGCCATTTCAATGGCACCAAATAAACTACTGTAAAAAGTATTCTTCCTACAGTAACAGCGTTCTGGCCATCACTCATCAGATTTATTAAGGCTAATCAGCAGCGATCTGCTTCTCTGCTTCATAAGAGACTAATAGGCAGCCAGTGCAGGTAATGTATGGAGGGGAGTAAATCCAGCCTGTGTGAGAGTGTGTGTGTGTGTGAGTGTGAGAGAGAGTGTGTGTGTGTGTGTGTGTGAGAGAGAGTGTGTGTGTGTGTGAGTGTGAGAGAGTGTGTGTGTGTGTGTGTGTGTGTGTCTGTGTGTGTGTGTGTGTGTGTGTGTGTGTGTGTGTGTGTGTGTGTGTGTGTGTGTGTGTGTGTGTGTGTGTGTGAGTGTGTGT
>NW_027468598.1:28494555-28497055 GCF_046254945.1 Alosa pseudoharengus
ACCTGGTATTAAAAGCTGCATAAGAGTCATGTGGGGTGCAGTAAAGTGTGACCTTTACACTGGCAGTGAGCCCATAGTGAAGGGCCTGCAGTTACTGTGTGAACAAGATGTTTAGGGCTCTATACACAGTAGGGCTGTATATTGGCAAGGACTTCACGATACGATACTCATCACGATGCGATACTCATCACGATGCAGGCGTCACGATACAATACATAATGCGATATATTGCGATATGATACGTAATGCGATATATTGCGATATGATACGTAATGCGATATATTGCAATCATGTTTACCAGAAATGTACAATTGGAGCTGGAAACACAATTTTGCTACAGATCACATTATACTGACAATTCAGCAGGCAAATAATAAAACAAAATATTGCAATCGTCAGCTGTATAGACATTTTTGCACAGCCTAATGCTTTTAATAAATAAAATAAATGTAAAAAATATTGATAGTCAGCAGAGGCGATACGATACTATATGTTGCGCAAGTGGCAATAGGATACATCGATATTTCGATATTGAAAGCACAGCCCTAATACACGGTGTGTTTAGACTGTTTAGAGCTGTGTAGGAGTTTGGGGTTAATGTTGTGTTAGATGACTGTTGTGTTTGAGTTGTGTGAGATTAGTGTTATGAATAAGCTGACTGTTGTGTTTGAGTTGTGTGAGGTTAGTGTTACTGTTGTGTTTGAGTTCTGTGAGGTTAGTGTTACTGTTGTGTTTGAGCTGTGTGAGGTTAGTGTTGCTGTTGTGTTTAAGCCGTGTGAGGTTAGTGTTGCTGTTGTGTTTGAGTTGTCTGAGGTTAGTGTTGCTGTTGTGTTTGAGCTGTGTGAGGTTAGTGCTGCTGTTGTGTTTGAGTTGTCTGAGGTTAGTGTTGCTGTTGTGTTTGAGTTGTGTGAAGTTAGTGTTGCTGTTGTGTTTGAGTTGTGGTAGGTTATTGCTGAGTTGTGGTAGGTTAGTGTTGCTGTTGTGTTTGAGTTGTGGTAGGTTAGTGTTGCTGTTGTGTTTGAGTTGTGGTACAGTAGGTTAATACTGCTGTTGTGTTTGAGTTGTGGTACAGTAGGTTAATACTGCTTTTGTGTTTGAGTTGTGGTAGGTTATTGCTGAGTTGTGGTAGGTTAGTGTTGCTGTTGTGTTTGAGTTGTGGTAGGTTATTGCTGAGTTGTGGTAGGTTAGTGTTGCTGTTGTGTTTGAGTTGTGGTAGGTTATTGCTGAGTTGTGGTAGGTTAGTGTTGCTGTTGTGTTTGAGTTGTGGTAGGTTATTGCTGAGTTGTGGTAGGTTAGTGTTGCTGTTGTGTTTGAGTTGTGGTAGGTTATTGCTGAGTTGTGGTAGGTTAGTGTTGCTGTTGTGTTTGAGTTGTGGTAGGTTATTGCTGAGTTGTGGTAGGTTAGTGTTGCTGTTGTGTTTGAGTTGTGGTAGGTTATTGCTGAGTTGTGGTAGGTTAGTGTTGCTGTTGTGTTTGAGTTGTGGTAGGTTATTGCTGAGTTGTGGTAGGTTAGTGTTGCTGTTGTGTTTGAGTTGTGGTAGGTTATTGCTGAGTTGTGGTAGGTTAGTGTTGCTGTTGTGTTTGAGTTGTGGTAGGTTATTGCTGAGTTGTGGTAGGTTAGTGTTGCTGTTGTGTTTGAGTTGTGGTAGGTTATTGCTGAGTTGTGGTAGGTTAGTGTTGCTGTTGTGTTTGAGTTGTGGTAGGTTATTGCTGAGTTGTGGTAGGTTAGTGTTGCTGTTGTGTTTGAGTTGTGGTAGGTTATTGCTGAGTTGTGGTAGGTTAGTGTTGCTGTTGTGTTTGAGTTGTGGTAGGTTATTGCTGAGTTGTGGTAGGTTAGTGTTGCTGTTGTGTTTGAGTTGTGGTAGGTTATTGCTGAGTTGTGGTAGGTTAGTGTTATGTCTAAGTGGTGCGTTGAGAGCTGGTTACGCCGTATTCCGATGTCCTGCTCTGCTGCAGTGGATGATGGTTACGCCGTATTCCGATGTCCTGCTCTGCTGCAGTGGATGATGGTTACGCCGTATTCCGATGTCCTGCTCTGCTGCAGTGGATGATGGGAGTGGCGATGCCGTGAGCCCCTGCAGTGTGACGGAGCGCTGTGACGTGACGGCAGCCCCGGTGCCGTCCCCCTCTCTCCCTCATCAGTCCCCCGTTAATAAGGCAAAGTGCAGGCCGGGCTGCTGACCTAATGTATTAAAAAAAGACGAGAGGAGAAGGGAACTGCTGGAAATTTATTAGGCCGTGGTCAGGGTCACCGGGGCAACCCGTTTAATTAGCAAAACGACAGACGGGTGGCCATGACCCCTTTTGCTCCCGTCAGCTCCCACCTCTCTGTCTCTCTTTCTCTCTCTCTCTCTCTTCCCTCTCTCTTTCTCTCTATCACTCTCTCTATCACTCTCTTTCTAGCTCCCTATCTTCCTGTCTCTGTCTCTCATCTCTGCTCTCTACCCCTGCCCCCCCTCTCTCTCACACACTCATTCTCTCTCTCTCTCTCTCCTCTCTTT
>NW_027468598.1:28507055-28527055 GCF_046254945.1 Alosa pseudoharengus
AGAGAGAGAGAGAGAGATGAAGAGAGAGAGAGACGAACTGAGAGAGTTGTAATCTAGCTTTATTGGCCCCATATAAAATCAAGAGCTAACTGATGAATGCATTTTGTTTTGATTGCTTTATTTATTTTTCAGAAAGCCTAGCCCGTGCCCAAAGCATTCCGCCCTACTGCTGTCAATCACGCCTCAGTAACCCGCCCACCCACCCTAAAAACACTCCAATAACAAAATAAAAAATAAAAACAAGCAAACAGAAAATAAAAGTCCTGAAATGAATAAAATAAAATCCTGCCAGAAATAAATAACAGAGAAAAAAAGAAAGAGGAGAATGAATGAGACGTCACTGCGTGCACCCATGCTGCCCTGTGCTGCCCCTACTCTCCATATGGTGTCCAGCGCAACGCTGGTCTGTTCTGCCCTGTGCTGCCCCTACTCTCCATATGGTGTCCAGCGCAACGCTGGTCTGTTCTGCCCTGTGCTGCCCCTACTCTCCATATGGTGTCCAGCGCAACGCTGGTCTGTTCTGCCCTGTGCTGCCCCTACTCTCCATATGGTGTCCAGCGCAACGCTGGTCTGTTCTGCCCTGTGCTGCCCCTACTCTCCATATGGTGTCCAGCGCAACGCTGGTCTGTTCTGCCCTGTGCTGCCCCTACTCTCCATATGGTGTCCAGCGCAACGCTGGTCTGTTCTGCCCTGTGCTGCCCCTACTCTCCATATGGTGTCCAGCGCAACGCTGGTCTGTTCTGCCCTGTGCTGCCCCTACTCTCCATATGGTGTCCAGCGCAACGCTGGTCTGTTCTGCCCTGTGCTGCCCCTACTCTCCATATGGTGTCCAGCGCAACGCTGGTCTGTTCTGCCCTGTGCTGCCCCTACTCTCCATATGGTGTCCAGCGCAACGCTGGTCTGTTCTGCCCTGTGCTGCCCCTACTCTCCATATGGTGTCCAGCGCAACGCTGGTCTGTTCTGCCCTGTGCTGCCCCTACTCTCCATATGGTGTCCAGCGCAACGCTGGTCTGTTCTGCCCTGTGCTGCCCCTACTCTCCATATGGTGTCCAGCGCAACGCTGGTCTGTTCTGCCCTGTGCTGCCCCTACTCTCCATATGGTGTCCAGCGCAACGCTGGTCTGTTCTGCCCTGTGCTGCCCCTACTCTCCATATGGTGTCCAACGCAACGCTGGTCTGTTCTGCCCTGTGCTGCCCCTACTCTCCATATGGTGTCCAGCGCAACGCTGGTCTGTTCTGCCCTGTGCTGCCCCTACTCTCCATATGGTGTCCAACGCAACGCTGGTCTGTTCTGCCCTGTGCTGCCCCTACTCTCCATATGGTGTCCAGCGCAACGCTGGTCTGTTCTGCCCTGTGCTGCCCCTACTCTCCATATGGTGTCCAGCGCAACGCTGGTCTGTTCTGCCCTGTGCTGCCCCTACTCTCCATATGGTGTCCAGCGCAACGCTGGTCTGTTCTGCCCTGTGCTGCCCCTACTCTCCATATGGTGTCCAACGCAACGCTGGTCTGTTCTGCCCTGTGCTGCCCCTACTCTCCATATGGTGTCCAACGCAACGCTGGTCTGTTCTGCCCTGTGCTGCCCCTACTCTCCATATGGTGTCCAACGCAACGCTGGTCTGTTCTGCCCTGTGCTGCCCCTACTCTCCATATGGTGTCCAACGCAACGCTGGTCTGTTCTGCCCTGTGCTGCCCCTACTCTCCATATGGTGTCCAACGCAACGCTGGTCTGTTCTGCCCTGTGCTGCCCCTACTCTCCATATGGTGTCCAACGCAACGCTGGTCTGTTCTGCCCTGTGCTGGTCTGTGCTGGTCTGTTCTGCCCTGTGCTGCCCTGTGCTGCCCCTACTCTCCATATGGTGTCCAACGCAACGCTGGTCTGTTTTGCCCTGTGCTGCCCCTACTCTCCATATGGTGTCCAACGCAACGCTGGTCTGTTTTGCCCTGTGCTGGTCTATTCTGCCCTGTTCTGGTCTGTGCTGGTCTGTTCTGCCCTGTGCTGGTCTGTGCTGTCCTGTGCTGCCCTTAGCTGCCCTGTTCTGCCCTGTGCTGCCCTGTGCCCCTACTCTCCATATGGTGTCCAACGCAACGCTGCCCTGTGCTGGTCTGTGCTGGTCTGTTCTGCCCTGTGCTGGTCTGTGCTGTCCTGTGCTGCCCTGTTCTGCCCTGTGCTGCCCTGTGCCCCTACTCTCCATATGGTGTCCAACGCAACGCTGCCCTGTGCTGGTCTGTGCTGGTCTGTGCTGGTCTGTTCTGCCCTGTGCTGGTCTGTTCTGCCCTGTGATCGATCCCCTGTGCTGGTCTGTTCTGCCCTGTGCTGGTCTGTTCTGCCCTGTGATGCCCTGTGATGCCCTGTGCCGCCCTGTGCCCCTACTCTCCATATGGTGTCCAACGCAGCGCAGCATAGCAGTGGGTACGGAGGTGGAGACGTCTCTTCATCTGTAAATCAGGAAATTAAACTAATCCTTGAGCTCACAGCTGAGGGGGATGCAGAGAGAGAGAGCAAGAGAGCAACACACACACACACACACACACACACACACACACACACACACACACACACACACACACATATACAAACACACACACACATGCGCCCACATGTTTTAGATAATTGTCCTATATGTAATTACAATACACATGCATATTTGTCATGCTAATACAGCAATTTGAATGTGGGAGCGAAACAGGTTGCAAGCGTATCATTTGTGTGATGCAATTATCCTATTGTAAGTGAAGTGAAGTTCTATGGCATTGTTTTGGCAGCACAGTGAGGGAGACAGACAGAGGGAGGGAGGAAGAGGGAGGGAGAGGGAGGGAGAGAGAGAGAGGGAGAGAGAGAGAGAGAGAGAGGAGAGAGAGTGAGAGAGAGAGAGGAGAGAGGGGCACGTGTTTAAGTGTGTGGGTCCTGAGCCATTCCTAAGGCCGCCTCTCTCTTCCCAGATGCCACTCATGTGCAGGCCTGCACAGCTGGTACACCCCCCACTCTGACACACACACACACAAAACACAGATTCACACACATACAGTATGCCCATGTATACATATTCACAGACACATACACAAGAACACAGATTTACACACACACACACACACACACACACACGTATATGCCCACATATACAGTACACATACACGCACCCACACACATTGACACACATACACTTATATGCACACGGATGCACACACACACACAAAACACACAGAAAACCACTCACACACACACACCTCTGTGATTGGCAGATGGAGTGATGAGAGGAGTGCTGTGTGGATGAGTGGAGGTCTAGAGAGGAGGGATGGGAGGAGGTAAATATTGACAGCTCCACCGAGAAATTGGCAAGGGAGAACAAAGACAATTTAGTCACTTTCAGTCTGCTGTCTTTCTCTGTTTTGCTTTTCTCTCACTCTCTCCTAACTCACTCACTCACACATTCACATGTACACACACACACACACACACGTACACGTACACACAGTCTGTTTTATTTTGTTTACGCTGCACACACATCACACTGCACATTAGGGATCTCTAAGTGACGTTTTCCTCTATGACCTCTCTCCTGACCTGTCTTTCTGTGTGTGTGTGTGTGTGTGTGTGTGTGTTTTGCATTGTGCTCTGTTGTGTGTGTGTGTGTGTGTGTGTGTCTCTGTTGTGTGTGTGTGTGTGTGTGTGTGTGTGTGTGTGTGTGTGTGTGTGTGTGTGTGTGTGTCTCTCTCTCTGTTGTGTGTGTGTGTGTGTGTGTGTGTGTGTTCAGAGGGGACCACTCTGGAGGAGCAGGTGAGACGGATTAAGGACATTGAGGCCATCGAGAGCGACTCTTTTGTTCCTCAGGCTTTCAAATCATCCCGAGAGACTCCAAAGGTGCGTGCTCTTTCTCCATCTCTCCTCTTTTCTCTCTCTCTCTCTCTCCCTCCCTCTCTCTCTCTCTCTCTCTCTCTCTCTTTCTTTCTCTCCCTCTCCCTCCTCCTGTCTCGGTTTCTTGTGTAATCAGAGATTGAATTGTCCCTTTTTGCCTGCTTCATGCTGACTGTTCACAGATGAAATCATTCCAATTCAATGCCTTCTCCTCGGGTCTAGCCGCCCGCCCCACTGCCCAGTCAGTGGACAAAGGCCCACGCTCCGCCACCACAAAAGCACTTCACACACGCGCACACACACACACACACAGAGAGAGAGAGAGAGACAAATCCAGACACATACAGACTGACACAGACACATATATGCCCTCTCTTTCTCTCTCTCTCTCTCTCACACACACACACACACACACACACACACACACACACACACACACTCACCCTTCCACTGCTATATACAGCGAGCACCATAGGCAGGAGCGGATGTTAACCGCATTAGACCAGCAGGAAATGGCTAGTGTGCAGAGTTAGGAGACAAAGGGCCACGGCTCCAATGAGAGCAGGATGACCGATCGCCGCTCGCGCCCGCGTCACGCTGCGAGGGGCACAGATACGCGCTCGCCGGCTTTAAGTGCTGATCCGCCATCAGACTCGGCCCTGCTGCTCCTCACGTCCCAATAAAGACACTCGCGCACAAACCAATTGGGCCAGTTACCCCTCAGAATGGCCTCTTATGGCATTGCACTCCTGGACTACAATGTGCTCCATTCTCAGAGTGCTCAGGTCCATACACACATACTCACATACTCTCATACACACACACATACCCGTCAACACACACACACACACACACACACACACACACACATACCACATAACCCTCAACACACACACACACATACTCACATACTCTCATACACACACACATAACCCCTCAACACACACACACACACATATACACAAATATACTCACATACTCTCACACACACACGCACATACCCCTCAACACACACACATACACACACACGCGCACGCACACACATACACGCACACACATACACACACACCCCTCAACACACACATACACACACACACACACACACACTGCACAGGAGAGACTAGGAGACTAGGAGTTGTCCATTTAGTTATTTCTGCCTCAATCAGTCACAGCCATGCTGGCCTCTACAGCATTATAGCAGGAGACTGGATATCCCTTTGCTCTTGCCTGTGGTAAAAGAGATCGCTGTGGTATTTGTGGTTTGGTATGCATGTGCTAAGGACACATATTAAATTGATAAGTTCCCTGTTTCGTCAAGAGAGGCTTCCAAGTAACACTTTTCAGAGAATAAACAGTGTTTGTGGAGTTGATCGTTTGGAAAGAGAAAGTGTTTCTGATTGTAGCCATTAGAAGAGAGATGTAAGAAACACATGAGAGTGTGACAGACAGTTCCGACATAGTTGAGAACCGGCAAATATGTCACGGTGTTCTGTCGCGAGTCAACCCTGTGTGCGTACTGCCACCTTGTGGCCAAACAGTAAAACTGCACAGACAGCAGAGCTCACCAGCAGCTTAGAGAGCATCAACAGTCTGATGCTTAGAGGCCTCCTCTGTTAGGCCTCTCACCCCTCTGTTTCTCCGTGTGTGTGTGTGTGTGTATGTGTGTGTGTGTGTGAGTTAAAGTAGGAGTGTGAGGGTTATTTTTATGTGTCATGTTTGTGTATGCGTGTGATATTATGTGATGTGGTGTTTCAGTAAGTGTGTGTGATAAGACGTGTGTGTGTGTGATAATTCTGTGTGTGTGTGTGTGTGTGTGATAATCCTGTGTTTGTGTAATAATTGTGTGTGTGATAATCCTGTGTGTGTGTGTGTGTTTGTGATAATTCTGTGTGTGTGTGTGTGATAATCATGTGTGTGTGTGTGTGTGATAATCCTGTGTGTGTGTGTGTGTTTGTGATAATTGTGTGTGTGTGTGTGTGATAATCATGTGTGTGTGTGTGTATTTTGTCCCTTCAGGCCTCAGAGCTGGTGGAGGTGAAGAAGGAGTCGGTGAGTTCTGATTGGTCTGAGCATCAAGCTCCTCTGCCTACCACCATCGTCTACAACGACAACGACGGAGACTCTCTGGCACACCCCAGCGTAAGTCAGTGTGTGCGTTTGAGTGTGTGTGTTTGAGTGAATATGGGTGTGTGTGTGTGCGTGTGTGTGAAGTCGTTTGCACACGCATCTGAGCACCAGGGAAACCATTTGTAAATGCACATACGTATGATTCGTCTAATAAGATGCCCAAACACAACATCTCCTGCGTGGTGGTGTTGGCACCTTAGCAAACCAGCTAAACATAACATACCAGCTTAGTCATCATAGCACCATCCTGGGTTAGAGGGGCAAGAGAGTCATTGAATCACTTTGCAATGATACTGTGTAATGCTTCCAGTGTGATGCTTCTGCTAGAGTGGGAATTATGTGCAGTGATTGTTAGAGTGTGAGTTGGTGTAATGTTGTGTTAAAGTTTGAGTGTAAATAAATCTAACTTTGTCTAAGAGTCTTAGAGTGTAAGGGTCCATTCACACCAAGAACGATAACGATAACTATAAATAAATATCGTTCTCGTTAATATGAATGACGACGTTCACACATAAGCTATAACGATAACAACATGAAGAACGATATCGTTGGGGATCACTTTCAGAGCGATTTTCAGAACGATAAAAAGCTAATAGCCAATCAGAACCCATCGAATTTTAACCGGCACATTCATTAACACAAGGAGAGACTTTGTTTATCGTTGTTCAGTGTGAACGCTTATTGTTAAAGTTATAGTTATCGTTATCATTATCGTTTATTCTTGGTGTGAATAGGCCTTAAGTCTAAGTGTAAGTTGTGTGTAACACTGTTATTGAGTATGCGGTGTATAGGGGTGTGTAAGAGTGTGAGTTGTGTGTAGGATATGAGTTGTTTTGTTGTGTGAGTGTATGTGTTAGTTATATGTTGTTTTGTGTTGTTTTGCTTGGGTGAGTTGTGTGTAATGTTGAGCTAGCCTGCTTTGTGTAATATGTTAGTGCATGTGTGTGAGTGTGTTAGAGTGTGTATATGGGTTGTATATAATATGAGGTTGTGTATAGCAGTATTAGCTAGTGTGCATTATTAATGAGTGTATTGGTGTGTTAGAGTGTGTGTGTGGGTTGTATATAATGTGAGGTTGTGTATAGCAGTATTAGCTACAGTATACGTGTGTTAGAGTGTGTGTGTGTGGGTGAATGGGTGGGTGGGTGGGAGTGGGTTACATATAATGTGAGTTGTGTGTAACAGTATTAGTGAGTGTATTGGTGTGTAATGTGTGTTCCTGCCGAGCGAGCTCTGTTAGTAGTGATGTTGTGTTAAAGTGTAAGTGGTGGTGTGAGTTGTGCCTAATGTTGTGTTAGAGTTTTCGATGTGTGTAATGCGTCGGAGCGCGGCTGTGTGAGTTGTGTGTAACAGTATTAGTGAGTGTATTGGTGTGTAATGTGTTCCTGCCGAGCGGGCTCTGTTAGTAGTGCTGCGCGATCCCCCCCTGACAGGCTGATCTATGCGGGCAATATGCCCAAGGCGAGGAGCTCCAATCAAGAGGGATGAGTCGCTGTCACTTAGTAGCGTAGACAGCGGAGCGAGAGAGGCGCCTGTCATCTCAACCTCATTAGTGGAGTGGAAGAGTGTGTGTGTGTGTGTCTGTGTCTGTGTGTGCACGTTTTGTTGTGTTGTGAGGACTTTTACACTCAGACGACACGACCTGTACCACAGAACATCACTAAGCTCAGTCCATCATCTCCGCCGTCATCATCATCATCATCATCATCATCATCATCATGCTTAACCCCTAAGGAGTGTAGCGATGGCACTTTGACTTGATTTCGCTCACTGACACCTCTGAGTGAAACACAAAACCTGAATCTACATAACAAATGCAAATATACACACATTCATACACTCATACGAGCACAGACGGCAGACACACACACACACACACACACACACACACACACACACACACACACACACTTATCCAGAGGATGATGGAGAATATCAATCTCCTGATCGCTTAGATTGAATTTCAGACTAGTCTCGTGTTTTTTCTTCTCTCCGTCGCCGTTGATTGAGAGAAGAATGATGAACCTCGGCGCTCTAATCTGCAGCTCAGACTTCGGCAGCACGGGCCTCTGTCTAGATGCTCCAATCACTTCAGTCGTGTCGCCTATATGCAAACGCCCAGTGCAGCTTTATGGATTGTGTGAGTTAACAAGCGTGCCTGACACCTCCACACCCACACGTTGATATTCTCAGGGCCATTACACATACTGTAGGCATATCTACACAAGAACGGCACGTTAAAGCATGATGTCACAATAGGCGAATATTCTACTATTCATCTCAACAGCAGAAAGGAGGAATGAGAATTAAATTAAGCTGCAGAGCATGACTGATGAGCTCAATACCATAGTTCTCCCAGACTATATTTAATCATGATCGACAGCTGAGTATTTGATGGGTTTCATACAAACATTCAGTGTTCATATCCACTTAAAATTAGTTTGGTTGCGCTAAAAACTCAAACCCAAGTCAAGAAAGAATAATATAATATTATAATATAATATTGGTTATTATAAACAGAGCATGGTCATCATCATTGTATTTACATACTCAACACACAGGATGTCATTTAGAGGGCTACCTTAAAATGTCATGATTTTGTTGTGTGCATGAAGTGTCAAAGTCAAAGTCTCAAAGTCAAAGTCTGCTTTATTGTCAATTTCTTCACATGTCAAGACATACAAAGAGATCGAAATTACGTTTCCCACTATTACATTTTACCAATTAGGTCCACAGACAAAAACATAACATTCAATTAAACAATATAAAAAGTAAATAAGAAGGCACATACAGTGAAGAAATAAGAGCAGCCAAAAAAATGGGTTGAAATTGTGCAATTGTGCATACAGTAGACAGTCAATATAATAATAGTGCAAAAGTCAGGCCAATAAATGGCTGAGGTAGTTCTGTTTGACCTAAGTATGCAAGTGGCATAGTGGTGCAAGTTATGTAAGAGCAGCAGAAGTGTGTTCAGAAGTGTTTTCAGGACACAGGTCAAGGCACATTGTTGAAGCTCACGAAAGTATCTCTGGTGAGCATGCAAAGGTATCTGATATTCACCAGAAATATGGGAAAAAAAAGAAAGAGGGGTCTTGTTTCGCCCTGAAGGGGCTTATTTTCCCATAATGACCGGCGTCGTGGCTTTTGCTGAGAAACAAATAGTTCGCAACACACGCTGAACTTGAATCAAACATTCTTTAGAACACAGCTGATCAACGTCTGCTTTCTCTTTTGAATGAAGTTCCAAGCGCAAACTCCGTTGCCATTGACAGCGGTCATTCTTGTTTTCAGAGGTCCTTTCCCAAGAAATAATGACCGCTAGAACTTTCGGAAATCCCATTCAAGTCAATGGAGCATTCTACTTGCATTGTGAAGAGCCGTATAATAAGCACAGCATAACTGAGCAGAACCGAGTTGCTCTGACACAGTATCTGGCCAGTCTGTAGTAGCAGTACCACCAAGAGCCAGTAGAGGGAGCTGCTGAGCATCAGACCACATGAGTTGAACTCAGCAGAGCTTGACCTTGCTCGAACAAGCCCAAGTCTTAGGTCATCATCAGTGGAGGCGTGAGACATGTCAGTGGATACATATGGGCTTGTTCACGTCTCACACCTGTCCTTGTGATCTTAGTGGTGTGGTGCTGGACTGTGATGAGAACACTGCTGACGTGTTTAGAATGGGTTCACAAGTGTGTGTGAGACTCATGTGTGCAGTACACACACACACTCACACATACACTGGCGCGATGCTGAAAGGGTGTCCCACCCGCGACCTTCATCATAGGACTGTGTGAATGAACTGCCCGCTGGCTGACCTTCATAGAGTTCATGTGATAACAGAGATTGCACCTTATTATTATCTCTCTCTCTCACACACACACACACAAACACACCTCAAACGTTTTCATCGCCTATCAAGGTCCATTCAATATACACATTTTGTCTTATTACAAACACACACACACACATTGTATGGACATACTGTATGGACGTCTGTTCCTTGGTCCAGTCTTAGGCACTCTTTCTTTGTCCGATAGTAACAAGTGTTGGTGACTGCTGTTCTTGACCGGAAGTATACTGTATCAACCACACAAATTCCTCATCAGAAATGTATTACAATGTAACATTCCAGAAGTCTTGATCAGAACTGTATTACAATGTAACATACTGTGCTCTTATAGCTGGGCTGATGGGGCTAGGGGCTGTAAACAGCAGACACGCTCATGTCTCAGAGACCACTGGTAAAAATAAATATCTGTTAATACAATAGGCCTGTAGGTTCTGGATAAAAGTGGAGCTGATTCAGTCTTTATTCTGAGAGCTGTCTTGAATAGAGTTTGAACTGGTTTGTCCTCTTCTTAATCTGTACAGTCAGCACAGTGTGTCCTGTATGAGAGTGAGTGGCCACGTTCTCAACTGCTTTGTCTCTCTCTCTGCCCCCTTAACCCCCTGCCCCCGCTCCTACCCTTGCCCCTGCCCCTGCCCCTGCCCTTGCCCCTGCCCCTGCCCCTGCCCCTGCCCTTGCCCCTGCCCCTGCCTCTGCCCCTGCCCCTGCCTTGCAGTTGTTCCTGGATAAGGAGGAGGCCGAGGAGCGCTGGCTGAACAGACTGGTGGCCCTGCGCCAGGAGAGGCTCATGGGAAGCCCCGTGCCCTGAGGCGGACAGACAACCACACCTTCCTCAGCATCAGACTCGGAACCCAAACTGCAGAACCCGGACCACAGATCCCACATTCTAGAATCGGAACTCCAATGCAAGACGGCAGAATTCTGATCACAGATCCTGAAAATGCAAAACCATATCTGAGAGCCTGCACTGAAGTACCCTCCTCTGAGCTCTCTCCTGCCCTGTGTGAAAAGGTGGGTCAGTCTGACCAACTGGATCAAAGTCTGACAAACTGCCTAGATGTCTCAGAAAGAAAACCCCAATGTGTTTACCATGTTAGCAATAGTGGAAGTAGGAGTTTAATGAGTTAATGATAACATGGTTTGAGAGTAGACTGGCTCCAACATTTATTTGAGCGCTAACAGAAATACCCTAATCTGTCTGTGACCCAGCGTGATTTTGAGATCATTATGTCTTTTATTTCATTTTCTCAATAAACTCTTTAAAAACCTTTACTCTTGAGTAGCCCTTTTTTGCCATGCATTCATTATTGTATAATCTGTCTATGCTGGTCAAAGCAGAAACTGCATATGGACCCCCACCCCCCACACACACACACACACACACACACACACACACATACACACACACCCAGCTGGGGCATGTCATGTCCATTTGAGTTCTATTTGCAGTGTGCTCTGGGTCATGAGTTATAAGTAGTCCTCTGAGAATGGGGGGCAGGCACACACATACACACACAAACACAAATGTCAGCAGGGCTAAGGCATTATTTTTGGGAAGGCTGCATCATAGCTGAAAAATCATGGCTCTTTAACACTGTTCATTTGTGAAATGTGTGTCAGTGCTTTTTTTTTTTAGGTCCTCACCCTGCGGCGTGCCACTGACTTCAGCTGGGCCAGAACCATAGAGCACAGAAGTTGCCAGAACTGAACCGCATCATGGCCAGATCCGCCTCCGTGTCGGCTGTGTAACAGGCTAGCTGTTCTCTATTTCTACGCCTCGGATATCAGTTATGTGCGGGTGTTTTAAATGCTACCGAGCTTGTCTATCAGAGAAACACACCAGCATGCGGTCGCTGTCATCCGGAGCTGGGCTTGCCTCTGAACAGATGGTGCCTCTTACAGCAGGCGGACATATGCTGGCAGTTGGACGGCTGGGTTGCCATGGTAGTCTGCTGGCTAGGAGTGATTCCCAGTGGAGGAGTGTCACTGCAATTAAATACAAGATGTTTATTTTTTGATGCAAAGTGGACATGAATAAGCAACGTTTTTTTTAGCAACACAAAAGGCCACAGTGTTGACATTTGGCTAGACATGGGGTAGTAATAATATAATAATAGTGTGTATGTTCTTTAGGATCCCATGGATATCCTATAACAGCAACTCGATTTCTGTGCGCTGCAAGGTGCCAATATTGGCAGTGAGTGGAATGCGTGGCCCACTAGTGGATAGATAACACGCAACGCAACTGCACATGGTGCGTCTAGATAACTAGTCTAGGTCCTGGGTAAGATTTGTATGCACTTCATTTAGCGGAGAATATCTGAACTGTTATAGACTAATATGACCCCATTGAACAACGTGGGATGTGTGCCAAAATCTCTACCCGGGACAAAAGTCCTGAAAATGACCACAACAGATGACACTATTATCCCACTACAGGTGAATGGGACTTTTTTTTCCCTTTATAGATATCCCCATACATTTCTACCAGATTAATCTTCATATTAAGAGAAATACTTTTTGTATTACACTTTGCCTAAAAAATAAAATAAAATATGCAAATGAGGGAATATCTCATTGCGTACATATAAGTTCTTGAAGGTACAGATTTTATGAGGTGATCACAGTGTTTACAATGACCATGTAGTTAGTGTATGTGTATGAATTCTGGTTTGATATTTTTAATTGTGTTTTGTGCTGTATTAAATGGAAAATTGTATACAAACAAGGGATGCGAAAATTGTATACAAACAAGGGATGCATAAGTGGGGTCAAAAATGACCCCAGCGGTTGTTTTTTTGCAATATCTTGGTCATTTTAAATTGTTATCGTTTAATCTTCCATGTATTCCTCAAATAGGTTGTGTTTGACATGAGGCTATTTGGATTTGTATCTAATTGGTATATTTTTTAAGTAATTGCATTTTTTGTATCAGTACCACACTTTTCCATGTGGGGTCAAACTTGTTTTCCAAGTGGGGTCAAAAATGACCTAAGCATTTTCTATGGAATTTAAAAGGTTAACCCTAGGAACCTTTCATTTTTATCAACTGTGACTATCAGGTATTCATTTACCGGTTTATTATCAACAACTTTTCATAACATATCAATCTAGGTGTCATAGGAAATTACAAAAAACTGCAGCATTGAACCATAACAGATTTGCATATGGCCATACCAAATATTCTAAGTAGGGAAGCACCTGTATATGTGAAGTGCATGAGTGTGATTAATGAAGTTTTATAGAATGCCATCACTATGGTTGAGTGTGTGCCCTGACTATCATACCAACATCCATGGCTTTTTGATGGTGCGGTGACGCTGCAGACTTGCTACCCTGTACCCTGTAGCCCCAAGTTTGAGGCCTGACTGGCCTACCCCCTGTGTTTCTCTTTTGAGACAAATTGCTTACTAAACTTTCAGGAAGTCAGTTGCAGGTAACTTGCATGAGTGTAAGTGTGCAAACTCATGGATATGTGTGTGTGGTTGTGTGTTTAATATACTGTACCGGAGAATGTTTGGGGAGATTTATGGAGCTTTTAACTAGTACATAACAGTGATTTTGATGATTTCCTATGATAATTTGTATTATTATAACTTCATATCTGTAAAATATTGATTTTCATTCTGCAATGGTACAATGTTACAAAGGCAAAAACTAAGTTTATATCCAACCTTGCTATTATCATTGGAACGTTAAAGTGAAAAATACAAAACAACAGGTTTATTCCCTGTGTTGCAAGGTAAAACTTTCACAACAGAGTCCAGGTGTGGGGATGATGATGAGACCTCATTCAGTGATAGGATTTTTACAACTCCCTTGCATTTGCAGTACTTGCAACAACGGATACCAGCTACCCGACAGGGACACCCATTCTTGTGTGCACACTTGCCACATGAGCAGGGATCTGGTAAACCTTCAGGTTTTGAGATTACAATCTCAGGGACTAATAAACTGCCCTTTCTTACAAAACCATAACCATCTGGATTAAAATCAAGGTGGTGTCTGTAAATGCTGTTTGGACCCAACGCTGCTGTTGAATAGGTTATTTGTATATGCTTTCTTGCATTAGTTGAGGTGCAAGCGGCCCTCTCAAAGTCCATCTTAAGGGCATTACTATCGAACAACAATGCACAGGTCGTCAAATGTCTCCATGTCCGTTGATGGTTTGAGACATTTGACCAAGAATGTTTCTGCTATTTGTGTTGCATTCTGTTAGCTGTGGACAGTTGACATTGAGAATCAGAAAAGAGTTGTCTAGTTTGTGGATAGTGTTCAGAGCCGGAAGTTTGGTTGATATTTTGCTGGTTGTATCGCACCCAGTCAGCCCATTTAGTGTTTGGAGACACTGTGTGAGCTCGTCTCCCAGCGCTATGCAGATATCATGAAGTGGTAATATTGATCTTTTCACTCCTGAGTTGTGGATGAGCCAGAACAATTGTTATGTGGTATAATAGGCACATAAAGACATCTGTGTCACCTGATGACAGTGTCAGTGATGTAGATCCATAAGTTGCTCTCACTTTCTCCAGATCTTTTGGAATTTTGTAAAATAAGGTTTCAAATATGAGTAATTGGTATGTACCAACTTATCTGTTCTTTGTGAGGAATAACTTCATGACATGGGGACAAATAAAGTGCTTTGAATTGAATTGAATTGAAGACATTGTAACTTCACCAACTTGTCTGAGACAATCTGGTGATGACATTTTCCCCATTTTGCAAAAAAACAAAACAAAAACACTAGCAGCTAGCTAGCTACAATACACACCAAATTAAATATAAAACTGATACAAATTCATTATAATTATTTAAATACACAAAACTACAACTCATGATAATGATACGTAAGAAGACACATGCCAACACAAAGAATAAAGAGTAGATTTCCTTACTTTTCTTGATCTTGCTTTACAGCCATGTGCTCTGCTATGACCTTAGGTCACTATGGCTGCCAAGTAAACTTTTGTTGGAGAAAAAAAGTTGTAGGTGATGGCGTGATGACAGCAATATTTAGAACAGGTAGGAAATGTAAGCTTTTAAAGTTTAGGTTAATAAATAACTGGCAACTCATGTATGTCATTAGTTGTATGTAATAGGTTGACTGTTTTTTAGCCATTTTCTTTATATCAAATCAGAATGCTTACACTCTTCTAAGACCTTATAATTATGGTCACTGTGAACATTGTGATCACCTCAGAAAATCTGTAGCTTCAAGGGTTTATATGTAGGCCTACGCATATTTAATGAGATATTGCCTCATTTGCATATTTTATTTTATTTTTTAGGCAAAGTGTAATACAAAAAGTATTTCTCTTAATATGAAGATTAATCTGGTAGAAATGTAGGCTATGGGGATATCTATAAAGGGGGAAAAAAGTCCCATTCACATGTAGTGTGAGAATAGTGTCATCTGTTGTGGTCATTTTCAGAACTTTCATCCCGGGTAGAAATTTTGGCACACATCCCACGTTGTTCAATGGGGTCATATTAGTATATAACAGTTGAGATATTCTCCGCTAAATGAAGTGCATACAAATCTTACCCAGGACCTCTACTACGTTGAACTGAATTCTAGTCTACGAATTTGCCAGAATAGAGTGTAGAATTGTCTGGAATAGCTAGCGTTTCTATGGCAGCCAGCACGACACAACCACGCAATGACAACACAAACTCAGCTTGGGTAAAAGCCATGAATAGCTAGCCAATCAGAGAGCCACAACAAGGTCATATGGCCGATAGGCGTCCCACTTGGCATTCTATTATGTTTAGTTTCATAGTAACTGCCCAAGCGTCGCAGAAAGGAGTTGACCAGGGCAGGCAGAGGAGGCAGTTTGGGAATACCAATTTGTGTACATATATTTCTATTCAATTTTTGCCCATTACAATCTGTGGAGATGTTTAACAGTCTTCTAAGGGAATTCGACGAGGATCCATTCTTTGCGTAAGTGATCTTATTCATATTTTTTTTTTCTGAAAAATTAAATGTAGACCGGCTCTTTCTGAGACTGCAATCTACCGTCCCGCTTATCTGTTATGAAGTTTGAATGTCGCCACATTTAACTTAGTTGTTCCGAAGTTTGTTGAAACACGTAACAAACTCTTTTTTCATGTTTCTCGTGATCATCATAAACGAAAACGTTAACATAGCCTATAATAATAGTTCCTAATTCTGGATTTCCCTCTAGCAATGCGTCAATTTAGGCTACCTATGGAAAATAGTCAACCCAGTCGTAGGTTAGATGTTACCTCCTATAAATGTTCGGTGGAAACTATCTTATTTAGTTGCAATATTTAGCTGAATTTTACACTATTAGCCTACGCCTATATTGAACTTATGAATGAGTCTTTAATTATGCCTATAGACTGCGGAACAGTGTAACAGGCTGTTGGTTTCAACATGTTGCCGACTCTAATAATCATAGTGGTAGCAAGACCATCTAGCAGTAAAGCTCGTTACTTAGTCATAAATCTTTTCGCAGTGAGTATTTAGAGCTCCGTTTAAGTGAGCGCTGATAATTAACAGATTCCGCGTGTGCGTGTCAAGTGCTACTTTTGCGCCCCGTGCGCTCTTTCCGATTCCGAATAGATTTGCTTATGACTGCATGACTGATAAAGGTGATAAAATATAACTCGCTAATTTTCTAATGCTTATGAGAGAATCTTATTCTTATACTGCCCAGGCAGTCACTGTGAAAATTATGAATGGAACCGGTCTGGGCGGTCACTGACTTATAAACCATTAGATAAAAAAAAACAGTAAAAGAAATGCCCATATTGGAGATGAATTCATAAAATAATATTACATATCATAATAACAGTAATAGACCCTACCTAAGGACAAAATTATGAAAATATTTAAAAAATCTGCCGCAAACAAATGAACTAACTAGACAAATGCTGACTTCTTACATCTTGTTCTGTCCTTGCTTTGCCATTAAATAATTGTTTTATTGAATGCTTGTAGGAATTGAATCATGTTATTTGTTTAGACCTTTCTCTTTCTTTGTCCCCCTTTTTCTTTCTTTCTTTTAGCTCAGCAAGGTAAGCTGACCTCTCCCACCCAAGTTTGTGTTAATTCTTCTCTCTATCATACATACAAACACACTGCTGAATTTGCCTCTCTCTCTCTCTCTCTCTCTCTCTCTCTCTCTCTCTCTCTCTCTCTCTCACTCACTCACTCACTCACACACACACAAACACAGAGACTAGGCTAGTCATTCATTACTCTTCTGCGACTCTCTCTCTTCTCCGCAGTGATCCGTTCCAGGCGCACAGTGAGCGCGTGCGACAGATGATGCGCAGCTTCTCCGACCCGTTCGGCCACGGCCTGATGCCCAGCCTGACTGACGGGAGGAGCCGCGTCCAGACGCAGACGCAGCCCAACGGAGCTCTGCAGGAGAACCAGAACCCCAGGGTCAGTCACGCTCAACGCTCTCACTCTCAGTCACCCGTCTCTCACTCGGACGTACTCAATGCTTACCTTCAGCCATCATCTATGGCCTGTCAGTCACGCACATCTCTCTCACTGGGACGTACGCAATGCTTACATTCAGCCATTATCTACTCATGGCTTGCCAGTCATGCACAACTCTCTCACTGGGACGTACGCAATGCTTACATTCAGCCATTATCTACTCATGGCTTGCCAGTCATGCACAACTCTCTCACTGGGACGTACGCAATGCTTACATTCATTATCTACTCATGGTCAGTCAGTCTCTCTTAACTCTCTCACTCTCACTGACCTTCTCAGTGCTCACTCAGCTAAGCATAGTCGGTCTGGGTGGACTAAGACAATGCAGATGAAGTGCCTTGTCCAACACTCAAAAACAATTGGTTCTTCAGAGCAATGTCATAGGAGAACCTTTTGTGCTTTAAAGAACCGTCAAGGTGTTAGTTCTTTGAAGAACCATTTAAGAAAAGGTAACCTAACCTAGTCTTTCTGAAGAACCATTTCCAATGTGAAGAACCTTTCACTTGATATAAAGGTTTAACACAAAGTCATGGTGTTTTATGGAACCTATAGCAGAAACTTTCTAATGAGGAGGCAACACTCAAAAAATCCTCTGTAGAAATGCATGAGGTTAGTTCGTAACGGCAATATGGCAGTAGTCTTTACACATATCCAGCCCCTTCCTGCATTTCTCCCTATTCACTTGAATAGGAAAATAGCTAGGTAGGTGCCAAGTGGGGGGAGTTGCCTAAAAGGACTTTGCCAATAGTGAGGAAAAGAACCATAAGCGCCTTCATTTTTTAGAGTGAAGGGCACAGTGCACAGTCGCAAGTGACTATACCAGCATTTGAGTAGGCAGACCCATTAGACCACTAAGCTACATGCTCAGCTTCCACTCTGACTTACTCTTTGAAGTTCGCAAATCACAAAATTCATCCCCCATGAATCTACATGTATGAACTGCACGTCTGTCAACAGCTTGGACGAGGTTGCATTCCGTGTAGATAGAGTAATTCACGCTTCAGTCGCGCAGTTAGGAGTTGTAGATTGTACACACATCGGTGGAATAAACCTTTGGCTCGTTTTGTGAGATTGTGGATGAGTGGAATGGCATCGACCTTAGTGCTGAATTGGGACTGACAGACGTTGGCCACTGTTGCCCCCCCCCAAAGTGTGTCACATCCTAGAGAGGACTGAGGTTCACTGGCAGTTAATAGTCCAGGGCCGTACTGTAATTACACACCTGTCCGCTGCCAGAAAGAGATTACTGATTCTCCTCAGGGCTTTGAGATAGTGTCCAGATGCTCCTCATTCACTGATTCACCTACAAACACACACACAAACATACACACACACACACACACACACACACACACACACACACATATACTCACACACACGCACACACACCTGTGGTTGTACAGCAGTTCCAGCAGCCTTGTGACTGACCCACATACTGTCTCAGTATGGTTGATGAGTGAGGACAGTGAAACACATGTGCCCCCCCCCCTCCACCCCCACCCCACACTACCCAGTACAGCTTGATTACACATCCAGAGCCTAAAAATAAATAAATAAAGCAGCCATGGCAATAACAAACAAACAAACACACACAGACACACACACACAGAAGTTTACTGAGGTCGAGATGGAAAGCTGCCATGCTTGTGTAACTTGATCTCATCCACGGACTGTGAGTTTGGGGGGTTGGGTCTGAGGGTTGGTGTGTATGTGTGTGTGTGTGTGTGTGTGTGAGTGTGCGTGTGTGTCTCTACCAGTCCACTAGAGTGATTGGGTTGGGGGGGGGGCACCTGCTTGCCGTTGAGCGTGCTAACTTTAGCTGTGAGCTGGAGGTATTTATAGAGATGCCAGCCAGCATTGTTCTACTGACACAGTGCTTTTCCAGCCAGGCAGAGCCAGTAAGCGTGTCCTCCAGGGACTCAGTGGGCCTTGGCCTGGCCCTGCGTGTGTTGACCGGCTCTCAATCTGAGGGGAGGCAAAGGTCTCTCGCTGATCCGATTCACCTAAAGCCTCTGGTCAGGACCTGGAAGGTTCTAGCCTTGACAGCCTGGAGTCACACAGTGTTCTCCAGTGAATCCCTCTACTGAGTAGAAGCTGAACATGAACTGTGTGCTGGTGCTTTGCAGCGTCTAAGGCCTACTTACATCACGTAGACATCTGTCTATTGTTGCAGATAGCATTCCACTGGAATCAGTTGGCTGGACATGAGAGAGAGCGGAACTCGGCAGCTTTCTAAGGATTGGCTAGTTTAGAGTCGCTCTCCAGGCAGGAGCCGATCTTGAACACTACACAGTCTGTGTGAGGTCTGACTTTACTGCTTATAGACATGTTGAAATATGACTGGTTAAGCTCTGAATCACACAAACAATACGCGTTTATAATAAGTGTCTTTGTGTCTTTAAGACTGCAATGAAATAACGTAGCCAGGCTTATATAAAAGTATAATGAGGTACATCATTTGACCGCAGAGTGTGTAGAAAACCATAATAGATAATAAATGAACATGACTGAATTATTCTGTGTTTAGAGCTCAATTACTGCAGTGTGCTTTTTTTTAGCTCCAGCACCCCAATGACTGTTGTACTTTAACTGTTTAAAGTGCAGACAGAAGTCTCTGGCCTCAGCCCTTAATAAGCAGGCCCTAGAGGCTTGTAGTCTGTAGAATAAGTGGCATGTAGAAGTCTGTAGACTTACTGTA
>NW_027468598.1:28532055-28627055 GCF_046254945.1 Alosa pseudoharengus
ATGTAGAGGCCGGGTCACCCTTAACTTGATAGGGCATTGCATAAATAAGTTTCAGATACACACACACACAAACACGCACACACACACACACACACACATACACACACACACACACACACACACACACACATACACACACGCACACACACACACACACACAGTACCCCTCCGCTTCATAATTAAACTACAGTGACAAGTTGAAACAAGTTTAGTTTTTCAGACCTTAGCAGTCACAAGACGGCTTAATTGATTTTCCATGAAGTAGAGCTGCAGCCATGCTGCTTTTTAAGACCTGAGAGTCGCCATCCATATCGATTTGAATTGCAACACCTATTAAAAATAGTGGCTGGTTTGCATTGCGGTGATAATTCTTCTTCCTCCCACTGCAATTATTAGTTAGCTTTAGTCCCTTCAATCACGGGGGCTAGAGGCGTCTTTTGTCAGTTTTGCTGCTGTGGCTGTTGTGGTGGTGGTGGTTGTAGTGGTGGGTGATAGTAGTTGTGGTGGTGGTGGTTGTAGTGGTGGGTGATAGTAGTTGTAGTAGTGGTGGTGGTGGTTGTAGTGGTGGTGGTGGTGGTTGTAGTGGTGGGTAATAGTAGTTGTAGCAGTAGTGGTGGTGATGGTGGTTGTAGTGGTGGGTGATAGTAGTTGTAGTAGGTGTGGTGGTGGTTGTAGTGGTGAGTGATAGTAATTGTAGCAGTAGTAGTGGTGGTGGTGGTTGTAGTGGTGAGTGATAGTAATTGTAGCAGTAGTAGTGGTGGTGGTGGTTGTAGTGGTGGTGGTGGTGGTTGTAGTGGTGGGTGATAGTAGTTGTAGCAGTAGTGGTGGTGGTGGTGGTTGTAGTGGTGGGTGATAGTAGTTGTAGTAGTGGTGGTGGTGGTTGTAGTGGTGAGTGATAGTAATTGTAGCAGTAGTAGTGGTGGTGGTGGTTGTAGTGGTTGGTGGTTGTAGTGGTGGTGGTGGTGGTTGTAGTGGTGGTGGTGGTGGTGGTTGTAGTGGTGGTGGTGGTTGTAGTGGTGGTGGTGGTGGTTGTAGTGGTGGTGGTGGTTGTAGTGGTGGTGGTTGTAGTGGTGGTGGGGTGGTGGGTTGGTGGGCCTGGGATGCCTGTGAGGGGGCGGTGTTGATGGTTTGTTTTGCATCTGACCTTTGCAACAGTGCTGAGACTGCAGCCTAGGGACCCAGCTCAGGGTTTAGGTGCTGAAGCTCTGTGTGTGTGTGTGTGTGTGTGTGTGTGTGTGTGTGTGTGTGTGTGTGTGTGTGTGTGTGCGTGTGCGTATGTGTGTGCGTGTGAATGTGTGTGCGTGTGTGTCCGAGAGTAAGCAACTGCTTCGCTGGTAAATACCACCGTAATCCACAGCTATCCATGGCTACCACTTTCACCAGGACCACCGTGACTCTCTGCAGACACTCGCTCACTCAGCTCCTGGAAAATCACACATATCAATGCACTCTTATACTATATCTATCTCACACACACACACACACACACACACACACACACACACACACACACACACACACACACACACACACACACACACACACACACACACACACACCCCTCCTATAGGCATTCTGCCATCTTGGCTGGTCACCTCTGAAGTCCTAACCTTCTCATCACATCTTAAGAGACCCCAAAGCAGACAGACATCCGCCCTGACTGGTGTTCTAATAGTCCGATAGGTAGGAAGATAGAAATGTAGGCAGTGAAAGTGATGCCATGACTCTGGCCTCATCTCCATGCGTGAGTCCCATGCAGTCTCCCGGTAACCACAGAGTCCTGGAAGAGCACGCGCTAATATTTCACCTTTGACCCCTTCCACAGGGCAGGAGCAACTCGCTGGTCCCCTTCGGCTTCGGGGATCACATGGTCAGTACACGTTGACTGGCCACTCCACTGCCCCCATCCTCCTCTCAATGTCAGGCGTCCAGTCACTCTCATTCTTTCCACCTCTCTCTCTGTTTTTCTTTCTCTCTTTCTCTGTCTCTCTCTCTCTCTATCTGTCTGTCTGTCTCTCGTCCTCTGACTGACCCGTCTCACTGCATGCTGCACCGAGTGGCCTCTGTTGGCCCATATGGGCACTCTTGACATCAGACACCGGGCCTGGCCCAGATAACTTTGTCATGGGGCACTAAGGAATGGCCGTGTCGTTCCGCTCGGTGCCTGGCCATGGGCATGCAGTTGTTGATTTTTTTTTGTCTTTCTTTGAGTGGACGAGTGCATTTGAAATTGCATGTGTGAGAGTAGCCTACTGTATGTCTGTTTGTGCCTGTGTACATGTGTGTGTCTGTGTCCTGTGTGCATGCATAGAACGTAGTTTATTTGTTGAGTTGTGAGTTCATGAGTTCACACACACACACACACACACCCATTTGTACCCTGCCAGGCAGCTCTGGCACGGCTGCTAATGCCATGTCTGCTGTTTCTGCCCCTCCCCATGGGGCAGCTGGGCTGTAAACTGCCCCAGCTGGCCCTTCGCTCCGCAAGCACCGCGGGGCATCTGTGTGGCGCTGCGCTGACCCCTATCGGAGCGCTCGCGGCGGCGGGCAAGGGGTGGCATTCCCGTGGCATCACTCGCACCTCGCACCGCACTGCCCCGACCCGCCCTGCGAACAGGTTCAAACTCAACTGGCATGTGGGGCATGAGTCCCGCGCGCTGGGCGAGAAATCTGCCAAACGGGCGCACAGCTTTGCGCCAGCTGTGGGGGCATGAGAAGAGTGTGTGTCCTGAACTCTCACTGACACACTGAGCCATTGGAAGCATCAAAGGGAATCCACACTATATGCCATATTGGGGCAGCACCAGTTTATATACTGCACATAGGATATTACGAATGTAGTTTGTATGAAGATATGAAGTCATTATTATATAAAAAATATTTCTAGCAATTGAAGACCTAAATAAGTGAATTACTTATAAAATACATTCAATGCAAGAAGTTTAAACTGTAAAGAACCTAATCCATTATATTCATACACTATAGTCAAACACTAGCATAGCAATGTTTGTAGCAACACCGAAGTCATGTTGTCCATTCAGCCAGGGAGTCTGGTTCCCATAGAGTCAAGTTCCCCAGGAGGTCAAGTGCTGACATTATATATGGCCCCCGTGTACAGTAAGTCAAAGACAAGAATGGGTTGAGCGGTCATCTAAACTCCATTAGTCTACCTGTAAAGTACCTCAGATAAGCGGCTCGGTGTGACAGGCTAGTGTGTGTGTGTGTGTGGGTTCGTAAACCCCTCACTACATTATATGCAGTAGTGGTCAATTGGCAATAAATAAAAACGATAGACAGCATATGGTCACATTTAATCAGATATGGTGATTTGTGTGCAGACCAGGCCAGTAGTATGTTAGCTATGCACGCTCTTCCTCCCAAATGCACTTACAACACAGGCTCTGGCTCCAATGTGGTTGCTATGGTCAACCAAGCTTTCAGCCCATTCCTTCAAACTGTAAGTGTGTGACACCATGATGCCATGCTGCTGTCCGCGTATTTTTTTTACGTTCGCCGGTCCAGTCCTGCTCATGTTCCCCAGTGTCCCTCATCCGCGTTGCTCACACGTGGGGCGGTAAGCTCCAGGGCCCTTTGAACTGTCGCGCTGTCACACTGGACCCAGAGGAGGTGGAATGCTTTGAAGAGACCCCAGGATAGATCCGAGAGCCATCATTTTTAAAATGCCACCCAAAGGGACCCGCGGAGCGATCGCAGTGCTTTGGTCCAAAGAAGTTATGTGTGCTGTGTTAAGAGCTGCTGAAGTGTGTGTGTGTGTGTGTGGGGGGTGTCTGTGTCTGGTGTGTGTGACACAGTAGCAGCAGCTGATATCAGGGTGCACCCATTTCACTCAGTGTTTCATCTGGTTGTGTGTGTGTGTGTGTGTGTGTGTGTGTGTGTGTGTGTGTGTGTGTGTGTGTGTGTGTGTGTGTGTGTATGTGGGCCTGTCTGCCTGCCTGTGTGTGTGTGTGTGCTTGTCTGCATGTGTGTGAGAGAGAGAGAGAGTGTGTGTGTGTGTCTCTGTGCCTGCCTATCTGTGTGTCTGTGCGTGTTTGTGTGTGTGTGTGTGTCCGTGTGTGTGTGTGTGTCCGTGTGTCTGTGCGTGTTTGTGTGTGTGTGTGTGTCCGTGTGTCTGTGCGTGCTGCACTCTGTCCTGCTCCTGTGTGGTGTGACCTCTTGGCATCAGAACTGTGTCACTGGGTTCACCGCTGGCGGAGAGGAAGGCTAGTCAGAGGTGGCAGCAGCACCAGGGCTGAGAAATCTGGACTGGATCTGCGTCCACCTGACAAACTGGTGTATAGGTGGATTTGATGTCTCTGTATGTGTGTGTGTATGTGGGGTGTCTATGTGTGTTTGTGTGTATTTGTCTGTGTGTATGTGGGGGTGTCTGTGTGTGTGCATGTATTTGTCTGTGTGTATGTGGGGGTGTCTGTGTGTGTGTGTGCGCACGTGTGTGTGTCTTTGTGTGTCCATGTGTTTGTGTGTTGTTGTTGCTTGTGCACATTTGCATGTGTTAATGCCTGGAAAACATGATGGTGGACATGTGGAGGAGAAACGTGTGTGTGTGCGTGTGTCTGTGTGTGAATGAGTTAGAAAACATCTCATAATATCTAGTGTGTGTGTGTATGTGCGTGCATGTATAAGTGAGAAAGCATACCCTAATATCTTATCTTTAATGTGTGTATGTGTGTGGCGTGTGTATTCGTGTGTGTGTGTGTGTGTGTGTGTGTATGTATGTATGTGTGTGTGTATGTGAGTAGGGTATGGATCTGAGGAACCCCTTCAGTATGATGGACAACATGATGATGGGCATGCGAAGTCGGATGGACGAGATGCACAGGAACTTTGTAAGTCAGGAGACAAACAAAATATCTCAGATCCACCCTTTGGAGTCCAACTGCCTCCTTTTATTTTTATTTGAGGTGTTTCATATTGCAAAATGTACCCGGGTAATGGATCCAGAGAAAGTGATCATTCCAGTACATGTAACTGTTTGTCATGATTGATATTCCAGAAAGTTATAGGTTATTTGTGAAAGTTTTGTTGTGAAATTATGTATTTGTCTCTCTGTGTTTGTGTGCGTGCGTGTGTGTGTGGTGTGTTGTGTGTGTGTGTGTACATGTTTTAGGAGAACCTGTCGACAGACTCCAACACCCACTCGTTCAGCTCCTCCTCCATCTCCACCTACTCTAAAGTGGGCAACGAGCCGCCCAAGGTGTTCCAGGCCCACAGCCAGACACGGCGAGCACCCGGAGGGGTAAGAGGGGGGGGGGGTGCTCTTATTATGGGGAGGAGGGTCTTTGGGGACAGGAGGGGTAGGTTCTTCAATTGGTTTGTGTATGCCAATATAGTTTATGTCTATGATACAAGAAGGGTGTGTCTTTACCCATGATTCCCTGTCCTGCGGTGTGTGTGTGTGCCAGTGTGGTTTTTACCCATGATTCCCTGTCCTGCGGAGTGTGTGTGCCAGTGTGTTTTTTACCCATGATTCCTTGTCCTGCGGAGTGTGTGTGCCAGTGTGTTTTTTACCCATGATTCCCTGTCCTGCGGAGTGTGTGTGCCAGTGTGGTTTTTTACCCATGATTCCCTGTCCTGCGGTGTGTAGGTCAGTGAGACGCGGCGCAGCCTGAAGGACTCGGACAGCGGCGTGGAGAAGTTGTCTATCGGCCACCACATCCAGGACCGCGGCCACGTCATCGAGAAGAAGCGCAACCACAAGACCGGCGAGCGCGAGTTCAACCAGGATTTCCAGAACATGGACGAGTGTGCGTGTATCTGTGGGGAAAGGCTTTCTATGGCCACATGATATAAAAACTATATGTTCTTTACATTAAAATGCATGTTACTCATATATCGTAAACGTGCTGATTACCAACCATTTTGTTAGAAAATTCTTAAAAAAACAATGTTTTTTAATACTTCAATATAACTAAATGAACCTTACATTTTTCAGTAGCCATAGGTGTGTAGCTTTTACTGCCTGAAATATCCCATTTTGTCTACCACGCTGGTAATACCCTCCATTTGCAAACTGCTAAAAACGCCTCACTGAAGAAGAAGAACAGGACAGTGAACCTTTTTTTTTCGGTAAGCTTTATTTTTGGCAGTTTGCAAACGGAGTGCATTACCACCATCTGCTGGACTGAGGTGTAATGGCAAGTGTACCCTTTATCCTCGTTCTGGCCGCCGGGTGAATAAGGCGAATTGACAGGAGATGTGGTCTTTATGTAATGAGCATTAGTGAGGTCAAGGGTGAAGCTTAAACACTTGTCGAAAGCCACTGTATACCGGTAATAACAATAATACACTAATTGGGTTGTTTCTCTAAACATCAGTACAATTTTGTCATGCTCTGATGAAGGCTATGATACCAAAATGCGTAGACATTGTTTTTTTGGGTTTTTTTTTAAATAGTGTAAAAAAAGTAAAATGTGAGATGAGAGAATCCCTAAAGAGCACCAGAGGAACACTCAATCTAACACCCTTGCAGCACTTCTTGCAAATTGTCTGTGGCTAAACATCAGTACTAATACTGTAATGTAATTTGAAGTGCCTATCTAAAAAAAACTGTACTTTTGGTATGTCAGTGGACTGTGGCCTGTTGATGGATGCCTGATGTGCTGTTTTTAAACTGGTGGCCTGACTAAGTGTTCTGACATTGACAGCGAAAATAAGGGCTGTCCTTGTGGCTAGCGAGTAAATGTGGTGGCGTGTAAATCAACTATTAGTCAGCACCACTGACTGTACTGAGGTCAACATGGGGATGCCCAAGGCTGTCCTGACCTCTGACTTTTCCCCTTTGACCTCTGACCCCACAGCTGAGGCGGAGGAGTTTGATGAGGAGTGGCAGAAGGAGGTGTCGAAGTTCCAGCCCGTGGCGCCCCTGGCCAGCATCGAGGCGTCCAAACCCAGAGCCCGCACCGTTCACCGAGCTGCCATCGCCGCCCCCGACAACGCCAGGTGGCCAATCACAATCCCCGCAACACTAACACAGGTCACATGACCAGGAGTAATCACGTGACCATAGATAAATACGGAGAGGCAGAGAAAGCATCCCCTTATCAGCGATTGTGTTGCATAGCAACTAGAGCTGTTCTTCACATACACATACCAGACTAAAGGAAGCTTTCAGAATTATGTGTGGTGTTGTTGATAAATGTCAGTGAATATTGAAAGTATAATAAATGAAAAAAATAAAATAATAAGAATTCAACTTTAAGTTAGTTTAGTTTGTTTGAGTGTTTGTTTGTTTTGTGTGTGTGTGTGTCTGCAGGAAAAGCCCTAAAGTGGAGGGGACGAAGACCCACATCCACGAGATCAAAGTGCAGCGGCCTGGTGTGCAGGAGCCCTGAGCGCCAATAAAACACTCGTGTGATCGGTAGCAGCAATCCTCTGGTGCTTCTGTGTCTCGTGTGTCTGACTCCCCCAAGCCTGCTCCTCTGGTGTCCACACACTCACACACACACACACACACACACACACACACGTCTCACACACACACACACACACACACGTCTCACACACACACACACACACACGTCTCACACACACACACACACACACACACATGCACACACACACACATCTTACACACACACACGCACACACACAGACTCACACACACACACGTGTGGTGCCAGCCATTCTGTGGCCTGTGTGTAGATGCCCTTGTTACTCTCTTAATCTCCACTCCAAGACTTTTAATTTGACGATTGAAGATTCAGTTCTCAGTTGATTGTCCATTTTAACAACACAAAGAAGTGGCCCAAACGAGTCTGACTGGACCTCTGAGAGTTTCCATTTGTATTTGTGTGAACAATGTAGCTCTAATAGTGAAGTGAAAAACCACTGTAGGCGAACTACCAGCAAAGAAATCTCACTTTGTTGATCCGAGACCATATTCGTCCAGTCGAGCACTCACTTTTGTGATTTTTACAGAACTGGATTGGAGCGTTGCGTTTTTTCAACAAAAAAGGAAGATGCTTATTTATATACATTATTTGTTTGTTCAAAGATGCACTTAGAAATTATTATTATTCTGAATGTATACAGTTTATGATTGTGAAGAGTCTATTCTGCGGAGTGTGATTCTTGCTGTAATGTTTATAAAAAAATGTCCCACAGAAATACCCTTTTTATATTATAATAACGTCTGTGTTGCTCATTATCATCAGGAAATGTGATGGCTATGACATTTTATGTGCTGGCTATGGTATTTTATGTTGCTGGCTATGGCAATTTATGTTGATGGTTATGCCATTTTATGTTGCTGTATGTTGTATGCGAGTTAAAGCTAATACCCCCATAACTGCTGCCGCTGGTGCAGACCTGCCCCAAACTGGTGCGCATCCCTGCCGGTTCAGTGCCATGTCAGGGCCAGATCTGGGCCACAGCCAGCTGCTCTCTGGGTGCAGGTTCTCTGTGGGCGGACGTCAGCCATGGCCCTGATGTACACACACAGTCGTCCTCGTCCATCTCCTCGCGCTAATTTGTGTTACTCTTTTTTTTCTTCAAGAATGTGAAATGTAATACATGTCACTGAATAAATAACACTGTTTGCTGAAGTGTGTGTGTGTGTTTTGGGATGGGACTGATGTGTGAGGTTGAGTCAAGAGTCTGAACTCTGAACTGTCACCAGCACAACCCAAGATGGATGTAATGTGAGACGGTGCAGAGAGAACGGAACAGTCTGAAACTGTATAAACACATGCAGAGGTCAAAGGTCGCAAGTGGCCATCAGCTGTGCTGCACACTCCCAGCATGCACTAGTGATCAAATATGGGGTGTAGAACATGTTTTAAGATTATGAGAATGTCACAGAGACATTCTTTATTGTTGAAATGACATTCTAGTCTGAAGCCTTTTTGTTAAGCTTTCACTGCTTCATCTGTAGTCTTAGAGAAGCCTCCTCTGCTGTTGGCATTTGAGAGGAAATATTCATGCCCTAGTTTGTTAACATGCTAGTTTTGACCAAATCTCCTCTCTACTTTAAAGCGTAACTCTTGACAAAATGCAACCTAAGGTCTTTTTGTGAATGTACCCGAGTCAAACTTTTGTTTAAAAGCATAACTAGGATGGAAGCACCACTTTTAAGATTGAGAGTATTGTCGTTTTGGGGTCAAATGGCCTTTTAAATGGGAGTGCTAGGGGCACTACTATGATTGCATCAAAATCGCTTTTTATCACGATTTTTAAAACACTAAGAAGAAGAGAAGAAGAAACTAAGAAACTTCATTCACCGTCTTCATTTGGTGCAAGGTTATATATTGACAGATGCACTAGGGCTGGCCCTTCCGGCATTTTTGTATTCAAAGAACAGATGTGGAGGGCCCCCGTGGGTGTGTTCGCCTTGGGCCCCCAAATTGCTAAATCCGCCCCTGTTCAAGACTCAGCAAGAGGCACTGTTAACCGAGGCAGAGACTTGCACAGGAGACACAGCACTCAAAAAATTCTCCATAGAAATGCATGGGCCTAGTTTGTAACGCCAATATGGCAGTTGTCTACACATATCACACCCCTTCCACGGCAAAATGTCGACATGAGCGACATTGACATCGACATGAACGACATGAACGACATTGAGCCAATCGTGCTGTGTTGTGAATACATTGAGCCAATCATGTGCTGTATTGTAAATACATTGAGCCAATCATGTGGTGTGTTGTGAAGACATTGTGCCAATCATGTGTTGTGATCTTGCCGCTGGCGCAAGATTGGTGTCGTGAAGCCTAGCGCATGCGCATTTCTGCCGAATAAGATGCCCGATAAGTGCCCAAAAAGCATTGCAATATGGCCGCCGAGTGGAGGGACTTGCCTAAAAGGACTTTGACAGAGGTACTTACTCCAACTTATAAAGGTTAACGACCAAACACAGTTGAGAAACATGAACACAAAACACAGTCACTCCAGTCATCAGTTCCAGGTGAGTCTTCCGGTCAGGAAGGACCAAATTGGGGCATCTCCAGGTTACTTCCTCTTGATTCCCCTGGAAGGGCTCTCTCGCCATCTGCTGGTCGGAAAGCCGTGCGACAATAGAAACATCATAGAGAACTGTTATTTGAAAAGATTTATGTCAAATTGATTTGGTTTTAGAGGATTAAAGGAGGATGAAAATGAACAACTAAGAAATTTGCTATGACAAATAATATTGTGGTGAATTCATTAGCTTGCATGAACATTTGCATGCACATTACACAGAAGGAATTGAAGAGTTCAGATGCAAAACCCTCTAAATCCATCTGACCACTTTTCTTTTAAATGAGCATTTTTTATCAGGGTCCTATAGGTTCTTGCCTACAAATCGTTATTTCAGAGTAAAAGTAAAAGAGTGGTATTGAAGAGTTTTGAAGTTAATTTTTTTTTTTTTAATGTATACTATGTGTGGAGAGCAGTGACGGACTGGGATTAAAAAACGGCCCTGGCATTTTCACCAACCAGCGGCCCACACGGGGACGCGCATGCACGCGCGTGCATGTGCTCGCAACACACAGATATAACTTCACATGCACGGACATAACACGTTTGTAGCCCCATTGGTGATGAACTCTAACTTTAATATGCATAAAGACTGAACCAAGAACATGGATATATCAATGCACAACTCCAAAAAAATGAATGCAATATGAAATATGAAAATGAAAAAAGAATAGCCTAGAATACATGGATTTCTATGTAACGTCACGAAAACATGCGTGCGCAAGAGGCAGAAAGCACCATAGAACAGCATAGAGCAGGGCCCACTTCCCCGATAACGACGGAGACACGCTCTTAAGAGGGTTTTCTACGATTCATCTTACGATCGTTCGTTTGGTTTTTCCGACTGTTTCCCGAACATGCTCGTAGCGTGAACGCGCCTGCACTGCTCTTAAGGGGAGCTGTCCACGTGAATAGTTCTGAAATATCCTCTGATTTGACGGTGATGATGTCAGGTGACTGCACGTCACACCTATAGGCCTACCATTTAAACTTCGGATCTACACATTAATTCACATCAATACGAAAATAGAAACACTTTGCTTGTAATTGCTTATTCATATATTGCAAATCATACTGTTTAACTGGGAGAAATTGTCTAAGTCAAAAAGTCTAGAGGGAAGTTTACCACAAACGAAAAGCAAACTTGCCATTCATCTTACCGGATTTCACAAATGCAAAGCCAGTGTACCTGATGTGCTGTTGGTATATATGCAACGGTGCCGCTGTTTGAAAAGAATATCAGAAGGCACTAGCCTACCAGACGGAGCGGCACCTTCAAGGTGGCACAACATTGAAGCGCTAGCAAAGGGCTATGCACAGAGTAGGCTAGCTAGGCTAGATCCTATTGCGTTCTGGGGAAGTGTTAATTTCGTAAGATAAAATTTCTCTTCCATTTTCGTCTACAAAATGAGAAGACAGAATATCTAGCTGTTACCTTTTCAAAATATTCCGAATGAGTTCATGGTTCATACACAGCAGCTTTCCTGTAGGCTAGTCTACGTGCTGTTGCTGCAACCCTGTGGCTGCAGCAGGAAACTACATGGAACAAGAACACCGGAGATTTCTGCCAGAGTTATGCCACAATGCTACATACCCAGAAGTTGAAGCTTCTCTCATACATATACAAATTAACATCCCCCAGAATGTCCATACGAAAATTTTCAGCAAGTAATGTCAACTATTTAACTAGTTACACTGATGATGCAAAGTTTGCCAGCAAGTAAGCTAATATGAAAAGTTCGCTAGCAAGTTAGCTAAGATTGAGAGTTTGTGTTGCGTTTGGGCGCATATCGCCATCTAGCGTGGCGGAGTAAAACATTCATACTTGGGTCCAAGACAGTGTTTCTCAAACTTTTTCAGATAAAGGACCACTTATCTAATCAATAAAAAAGAAACGCACGGACCACCTAGCTAAAAAAAAAAAATAGACCTAGCAGTATATTAGCCTACACAATACTCACTGAACCACCTTGCTTATTGTCTTTGCACTTTGTTTAATTGTGTCAGAGGATTCATATGATTTAAACTGGCATATCTGACATAGACAGTGTTGTAGAACAGTTTGAATTTGTTGGTTCAACATTGCAAACAACTCATCTATATTATATTTTACCATGTCTGCTCGTGGACCACTTGGGATATCTTGCGGACCACCAGTGGTCCCCGGACCACACTTTGTGAAACACTGGTCTATGAAGATCATGACAGTGGTCCAGTCAAATCTTTTACTGTCTGGCCAAATCCCAGCCGAGCTATAACTGTAGCTCGACTTACCTATGCATGTACTGACTGACAAAAAAATCAGAATGAGTAATTATAACAGTCGAGTAGCCCTGTGGACACACAATATTGTTAGAAAAATGAGATGTGTGAAACACTATTTGACTGAAATGGTAATCAGAAATAATTTGTTATAAAAAAAGAAATGTTTTGACTAAAACGGACTAAGACTAAGATAGCTTTAGTTTTCTTTTGACTAAAACTAGACTAAAATGACGAGACTTTTAGTTGACTAAAACTTGACTAACAAAAATGATATTTGAATGACTAAATATGACAAAGATTAAAAAGGACATTTCGTCACAAGACTAAGACTAAGACTAAATTAAAAATAGGTGACAAAATTAACACTATTCTGGGGTTCTTTCCATATTTGTTTAAGCACCCGCGGACTGACTGGTGAATAGGCTATAAATCGATATTGTTTTAAAAAATGTTTTAAAAAATCGGACTACCAGAATAATTTGGCAGGCCAAAGAATATTGCTGGCAGGCCAGCTTTGGCCCGTGGGCACCTGTTGTCGATCCGTGCACTAGAATATTCCCTATAATAGTAGGCTATTTGTGGATCTGGGTGGCTCCTCTGCCGCAAAGATTGTCTCAAAAACACGTGTGCTGATCGTGCTGATCCACAAATGCGAAAACGAAAACTGCATGTGCTGGTGATCCACAAATGCAAAATTAGATTTCACAAAGGCAATTTTCAGTTTTACAAATGCCATTTCATTTACAAATACACATGTACAATTGTGAAAACCAATTTACAAATTACAAATATGATTTTTTTATTTGTGGATATCAAAACACGAATGCAAGTCAATAAATATTTGTGGAGGATGTCCCCATCTACTGTATTGTGATTTCTGTGTGCTGGTGAATTAAATTAGGCGTATTTACGTGTGGATTTGTGCGACTTTCATGCAAAGAACGTCTCAAAAACACATAACTTTGGAAAGCGAAGAATGCGTGTGCTGGTGATAAACAAATACAGAATTACATTTCACAAATGAAATTTTCGGTTTTACAAATGGCATTTTATTTACAAACTCACATCCATATTTGTTAAAATCGATATACGAGTTACAAATATGATTTTTTTTTATTTGTAGATATCAAGACACACATGCAAATCAAGAAATATTTGTGGATCCCCCTCTGAGCATATGCAAATATTATTGAGACAAATTTAGCTCCATACTGACCAGGTTTCTCTTGGTCAGTGGCGTAATGCGTTTAAGGTAGCGTACAATAGCGATTTTTAGACAACGCGTCAGATCCCTCCTCAGGTCGTTAGTTGCCACAACCCTCGGCACGTTGCTCAAAAAAAGAGACGTGTAAAATAAGAATTTAAACGTTGCGCCAAAATATCCCGTTTTCCGCCACGTGTCATGGCAAAAATAGGGCCCACTGGGTGTAGAACATGATTTTAGAATTATGAGAACGGTCTTTTAACGAGCTTTTGTCAGATACCACCGGAATGATTTATTGTTGAAATTAAATGCTGCTAGTAGACCTCTATATCTAAAACGTTGTAATTTTCAGGAAGGCCTTGAATATTTAAGAAAAACAAATGGCCTGTCTGCAGTCCAGCTGTCACATTTGGTTGATGGTCATTTTGATACCATAGATGAATGAAGAACAGGAATGGAGGCAGAAACAGTTTTATTTACAATGATACACATCACGGGACAGACAGCATGACTTCACATAAAGATGGGTTTTCATAAGCTGTAAGCCATAATCATCAAAATTATACTGAAAGGAGGAGAAATATATCCGCACGACATGGAGACACGTCGTCGGCTTTCCTCACTTGAAAGGAGAGAGCAGGCCCAAAGTGCCGGCCAGTTCTCCTGTTGATCGCGTGTGTGAACAATGGACAAATAGGGTGAAGAGTTATGGTAATGTTATTATTACAAACTTGTTTAATCTGACTCCATTTAATTAATAACTTATATCTCGAATCAATAACCAAGTAACTAGTTTATCAGCTATGACAGAGCATGGCATGGCATACTAGGAGTTAGAGATATACGAATAGTGGTTAAATGGAAAATTATAATAAAAAATATAAAAAAATTGAAAATTAAAATAAAAGGTAAGTGTAATCAATATCACTTCAACTGAATGTAAAAGTAAATTCACATAGTCTACTGTAACAAAGTAACAAAGGAAAGCTTAACAAAAAACACAAACTTAAACTTAACAAACCAACAAGTTAGAATAACAGATACACCAGATGAAACAGTTTACCAAATAATATGATTACAAACCAATAATTGAGGGAGAAAGAGAGGGACAGAGCTGGAGACAAAGATAGAGAGAAAGAAAAGCTGAGAGTTCAGCCTAAGATTCCCCCATCAGCCATTGTAGAAGAGAAATAAGAGCAAAGAGCCTGAGTTGAGGAGTATCTCCACTTTTATCATTCACTTGCGCAACCCCCGAATCACCAGGGCCTCTGTTATCTGAGAGAGGTAGGTGTGGCCCAGATCAATCTCATATAGACAATAGTGTAGTTCTTAGTCTACAACTATGCACAAATACATTAAATTGTGATAAAACCATGATCAGACTGTATTAATTTAAGACCAACCATGAATGTATTATATTCACAACATACATTTTACAGAGACTTTAGAAGTGACCATCAAGTTATCACTGTATGGAGGAAGGAGAGACCACAGAAGTTGCTTGGCAGAGGGCTGTACCCACACAGATGTAAATTGACTGCAAAAGGCATTCTTTAGAAATGCAATGTATGGCCAAAAGTCTTGTCTTACAAATAAAACAAATAAAGGCTTGAAATATCTTTGCATGTAATGAGTCTATTATATTAGTTTCACCTGCTAAGTTGAATTGTATCTATCTACATCCATCCACCCATCCATTATCACTCCACATCATCAATACATCCATCCACTTACCCATTCACCCATCTCTCCAACTATCTACATCAGAGGTTCCCAAACTGTGAGGCGCGCCTCCCCTGGGGCGCCAAATAATTTGAGGGGAGGCGCGGAAGGTTGATTCAAAAAAGAAGGAGGGGGGGTGGGTGTCATTGTTTTCAGAGGGGAGGCCCACATTGATGGAGTTTGGGAACCCATGATCAACATCAATTCAGCCATCCATTTATCTACATCAAAATTGTGTGCTCTGGATCAAAACCCCATTTCAAATGCAAGACCAGCTTTGGAGCATGTCAAACAAGTAGCCAACATGATTAAATTACCATATTAGCTTATGTTTATCAGTGTCTGTACAGTTGGTGTTTACAAGGTTACAGTAAGTCTTGTTGCAGTTTAGTTAGTCATGTCACAGACATTAAGCCTCAAATAATGGTTCCATGTGAACCTGATTGAATTGTGTCTACTCTATTTGGTGAAGTCCAAGTTCATCAGAAAGGAAGGGGTCTTTTTTCTTTAGTAGGTTCAGCAGAATGCCACATGCTTTTTCTCCCTTTTGGCACACTACATCAATGAGCCGTGTCACCTGGTCCAGCAACACTGGGGTCTTCTCTAGGATGTCGCTTGCATCTGTTTCACTCACCACAGGGGGCTTGTGGGCTTGAAGAGCATCCAGCAGATCCTTGAGAAGCCCTTTTGTAGATCGCCTAATAAGTTCAGGACGAATCTTCTTGACTTGCTCTGTTTAGAAATCATGACATTCATTGGTATTTAATTATTATGGACGAAATATTTGAGTTCGATATCTTGAGATCATGAGATATGAATAAGCTGACAAGCATAAAAGATCATGTAATAATGCCTTAATTTTAAACAATATCCTCTGTCAAAAATGCAAGCTTTGTTCACTTTTATGTAAATTTCCAAAACACTTAGATCAAAGGAAACAGTGAACTGTGCCTCTGGCAGAATCCCAGACTCACCCTTTACCAACCCCACTCTCACTTGCTTAAATATATGAATTGGTTGTAGGGTTGGGTATCGTTTGGGTTTTATCCGATACCGGTGCTAAATCAATACTTTTAAAACGGTGCCGGTGCCGAAACCGGTACTTTGTTTTTAAAATGTTTTAAATTAAAATGGTCTAAAGCATGAATTGCTTTTTTTTTTATTGATAAGACAATTTTGAACATGAAATTGAACTGTTATGTTCAATTTACTATCAATATCTCATTGTTCCTACGAATAATACATTTAAATGTTAAAACAGCTTGCCATGCATGCACACACAATGGTGAGCTCTGCTTTCAAGTTTACCCAGTGTAGGCGGTTTGCCATAATGCATCTTAAAACCGCTTGCCATAAAACTGCCAGGTCATGGACAACGGCATTTGAAAGCAAGCTAATCTAACAGGGACTCTATTTTCCAGTTAATTCAGTGTGTTCCCAAATGCTTCAAGAAATGTATTGTCTTAACCCATAACACGCAGTAGTTTTGAACATGTTAGGCTACATGTCGGTGTTGAAGTGTTTAGATTCCTAGTGCTAGCCTAGTATTTTAACAGCAACTATGGCTATTCGCTAACACCAGTCAGCTGAGTTTAATTAGCGATAACGTACGGAGATGGTTTCGTAGCCTCTTTGACAGCTCAGTGACATCAGGTATGTAACCTACATATTTATGTTTTTGCCAGCTAACTTTTAACATGATCTTCATATTCATTGTGATGCTATATGGGCCTCATGCACATGAAAGATTAATATCATGCCATTATGCTGTTTAACACACCGTGAAATAAAGTTTTCACCTTACAACTTTCAGATAAATGTCAGTTAGCGCATTAGCAAGGATATTGTGTAATGTATAGGCTAGCCTACTGTTGACGTTGTTTCATAGCCTTTTGCTTGTGTGTAGTTAGGCCCACTGCTAGATTTTGACAGGAGCTCGCATGTCGCTTTAAAGTAAGCTACTTGGGCTCACGCAAGTCAAACACTGTCCACTCGCCTATGTGGTGCACCCCTCTGGTTTATACATCCAGTGTTTATCATATGTTAGCTAACTGTATCTGGATGTGTTGCTATCAGAGCAAGACGTTAGAGATGGCGCATGACATGCAGTGATGCCTCGTATACATTTTTTTTTTTTAAACGCTATTTAAGCACCGAAATGAGGCACCGAAATCCACGTTGTTATTCGATGCAGTTACTACCGTTTGTGTCGGCACCGGTGCCATATTAGAACCGTGTTTCGGTGCCCAACCCTAATTGGTTGTAACATTTTCTGGATTGAAATGACATAGCACCATATGACAACTGACTTTAGGTGCAAACAAACTCAAAGTAAAGCTGGTAGTAAAACTGATATTTTCTCAATTTGCTGTTTGGAATATTTCAATGACGACCTGTAGCTTTGTCTTTATATGTTGCTGCTGTTTTCTTTTACTAGTAGTCAGTCTCATCCCATGAAGTTTATCATGAAAGTAATCATAACTCATTTGTGTGTGGCAAGACTTCTAAACTCTGTGTAAACATTGTACTGATTTCACATGTGACTGCTACTCATTAAAAGCTCCTAAAAAGTTGAATTCTGGCATTTTTCAACCTGGGCCCTACTGTTAGGTGTATTTAGGTTATTTCATAAAAGACAAAAATTTTGTATTTACATTGAGTTAGCTAGTCTGCTAATACCGGTTGTATGATAACATAATGGATCTCGCCGAAAAAATGTAGACATCACGCCTAATGAATGTCCACTTCAGCATTGTCCACACACATTAGGCGAAGTGTGAACTGACCACCCCCAAGCTCAAATCTTAATTGATTAGGCCTCCAGAAGGATTGCCATCGAAAAAAGTTGAGCATGAGAACGATTCATTGTATCTTATTGAAATAAATGCTCATGTTGTATTGTGACCGTGACACAGCTTATTTTGTCAAATGACATTAAGATATAAATGTATCATAGCAATAGATAACTGAATGTTTTGCAGCAGGCCATGACTGTTTTACTACCAGGCAACCATGCCTGACTTTTTGTCTCAAGGCTTGCATTTGCTGCGTTTGTTGAATGTTAAATTGTGATATCACCCATTTACATTGTCGTATATTTTTTACCCATGTTAAGTTATACGTTGTAAGTTATAATTACAATCTTATGGTGTAAACCAGTTGGAGGAATCAAATGTGTAGCGCAATGGATTACATAACTGCATGCAGACTTAAAGTTATGCCGTTGAGGTTTGAACCCAATGTGAACCGTCAATGCTTTAGGTAACTTTGTTTTATTTTTCTGGTCACATAGCATGTTTCATATTGTGTGTGGATAATGTTTGTGTGTGGATAAAATGGACATGCATTAGACATTAACTGGTGCACGTTTTTTCCGAGATCCTCATTTCATGTTTTAAACACTTAGTTTGTGGAAATGACAACCTCTCCAGGGGTGAAGGTAGAGAAGAGCCTTGTTAAGAAGTAGACAGGGCCTTGTTGAATATTCACAGATTTTGTGCAAATTTCACGAGTCAATACGCTCACCAGACAATCTGTAACACCGGCAGTGTCTAAATGCCTACAATATGGGAGAAAACAGTATTAGCAGACCAGCTAGCTCAATACCTAATGGACATTTTGTTGTTTTTGACTCAATGAAAGCATCTAAAACACGTCTAATGATAGGGCTGTCTAAACACGTCTTGTAAAGCTGGCATAACTCAAAACTGTACCTTCGTTTGAGATGGCCACTGTCTCAGTAGGCACAGGATCGACAGGCCGGGCTGTTTGGGTTGGGAAGCAGAAGGTGTTGGCCAGGAATTTGGAGCTGACCAAAATGGAGTCATTGAAGAATGGTATGAGAGCGCTTTGGGACGCTGTCTCAGTGGTTGCGGCTTTAATTTGGGCTGTGTTATAGTCAGTCTCTCGAATTTTCACTGTCCACCTCTTTGCATCATCTTGTTCATATGTCAGTTTAATCTCATTCAATTCTGTAGGCTTCTCTATGTGCACTTCAGTGAAGATAGGGTCAATCAATATGTCACCTTCAAGATTTTCCTCGAGGGTAATCTCCTCTGGATCAACCGTGGAGACACATGCCGTTTTGAACTTGAACCAACCCCCCACTCGCAGCGAGCATGTGCGCATGGACTTCAGGATCTTCTTACTATTCCCATGCTCCCTCTCCTCCATTTTCACCTCCTCCACCACAGCAGGATTCAGAGGGAAGACATATATACGCAGTGTAAGGTCGAGTAATGACGGGTTGTAGCTGGCGTAGAGGAGGGGCTTACAATGGACTCTCCTCTTGTGGGGGTTCCCTGTGCTCCCCCCAGAAACTATACTAGTGCTGCTGCTGCTGCTGGTTTCTGATTCTGTCACAACTACTATGGGTGAGAAAGTAGGGTTCTGAATCTTAGCATGGAAGCGCATCAGCTCACAACTCTCCACAGACAACCCACTCTCAGACCAGTGCAGAATCCTCACTGAACACCTCACTTGAGAGCCATTAGAACCTCCCAAACAGAGAAAGTGAGGCAGGTGGACCTCCTCTATCTTCCCTGACAGAACCATGATGTCCATCAGAGGCCCAACGGGAGTGAACTTGGACAACTGAAAATATATCTTGAAACGACGCCATTCTCTGAAGGTATACTGCAGGGTGACGTCACCAGCAGACAGCCAGCGCAGACCGGACACTGAGCACTCACACCTCCCTGCAGAGGAGCTCAGGCTGTACACACGCACACTGGTCTCCATAGAGATGGAGGGCTCCACCAGATTCCATTCAAAAGGGTCTGGATCTGAGACGTCGGCACAAAACTGGCAGCTCCACCTGTATGGAACACACACACACACACACACACACACACACACAGAAATGCATGACATGCACAGAGACACGCAAAAGCAGACAGACACACAAACACACACACACACAAAAAACATCATAACAGCTCAACACAGAAATATGTGATCTACGCATTGGATACACACTAACAATAATGGAAATGTAATTAGGATATGTGGATCAGAGCTATTTGAATAAAATCAGTATTGCTACTTGAGAGTCAATGGGAGATTATGAATGTGCGTCTATCTGCACGTGTGTGTGTATGTGTGTCTGTGTACAGTGTCAAGAGGTGTGCGAGTGTGTGCATGTGTGACTGTCCATCCCTTTGCATCATCTTGTTCATATGTCAGTTTAATCTCATTCAATTCTGTAGGCTTCTCTATGTGCACTTCAGTGAAGATTGGGTCAATCAATGTGTCATCTTCAAGATTGTTTTGGAATAAATTTATCATATAGTCCCCACAATCAGATGGTCATAAGGCTGCAGTCTTTAGTTTTTCCTTTTCCGTCTCAAACTGCATGGAAATGGTGACTTTAGTTGTGAAAATTGGAAATATTTTCCTGGGGAGAATTCCAAGGAACAGGACTAAGGCTCGAATGATTCCAACTCTTAGCACTGCTCCTATGAGAGTGGCGGTAGGTGAGGGAATCAAAGTTTGTTTCAGTCGAGACGTTTTCAGGCTGTCAAATAAATAGATAGATACTTTATTGATACCCAAGGGGAAATTCAAGAAATGTGTCCATTATCAAAATTTGTTTCCAAATTACTGGTCTTGATGCATTGTTGTAATTGCAGCTGTAATCTGATTAAAATAAAGAGTTCATTTTATATTTGTAAAGCATATTTTTGGGGCTTTTTGCCTCTATTCAGATAGGGCTGGGACTAGGGTTGCCAACCGTCCCGAATTGGGCGGGACATCCCGTATTTTGGATGATATTGATTTGTCCCGTCAGGGACAGCGCCACTCCCGATTTTCAATCACATCTTTCTCGGCCTTAGCCTAGAAATCTAGACGCGCCCCTAATGTGGGTCTGGCTCGTCAGGCTACATCGGCCTTGTTAACTTGTCAATAGTAGGCTACTGTAAACGCACCTGGAACAAAGTGTCCAGTGCCGCCGCAACCACGCGCATCTCGCACTGTGCGCACGGCACCAAGGGACATAAGGGGCACCACAATTTAGCCAGAGAAGCTTTACTGCAAACTGCTTTTCACTCTTCTTAGAGAACGATTACAATGTCAAAATGCAGCAACAGCATCTTACATAAGGATGATACTTTTTGGGTCCTCTCGGTCTCTCTATTATGCAGCAGATCTAACTTGAAAGTTATGCTACTCGTTTTAATTGGGAACGAGAGTGAGAGAGGGTGGAAGTTTCCAGCTGGCTTGTGATCATTGGTAATTGATTTCACCTTTTTAATATAAGAAACTTTTAAAAGGAAATCATGAGAACAACAAAAACAACGCGAGGAGATTGCGGAATTATCCGGTTCACACTATGCTACTGACCATTTACAATGTGAGGGCACTATATATAACGATAACGATAACGATATATATCGCGATATAAAAATTATAATAGAACCATTTCAGAACTTGTTACATAGACCCTAAGGAAAGCCAAACTGCTAAATGTAGATTTAACATAGGGCCGAACGTTGGGAAGGCCCATTCATGTGAATGGAACTTTCTGCAGCACTCTGAAGAGCCGTGTAATAAATCTATATAAATCACCAGCAAAGTATATAATCACTGCTGTCAATGGCAACGGGTTGATTAACGTCTTTCATATCCCTCCGAAAGAATTCCGTTCGCTTATTGCAATGGAATTTCATTGAAAGGGAAAGTAAGCTAGTAAGACATTGCCACGCAACACCTGAACATGTCAAGTTCTATCTGTGTGGCAAACTATTTATTTTGTCAACGGAAGACACGAAACGGTAGCAAAATCATTTTTAAAGATTCATTGTGTTAGGTTTCTTTCCTCGTTTTGGCAAGTAGCCGTGTAATAAGCGGGATAATGTATTGGCCGCTGCGCATCGGGGTTCTGTTCTCACTGTCGGGACTTATTTTCTGATAATTACCGGCGGACAATACAATATCCCTTACAAAATGCTTGGTGTGTCTGATTAAAGTGTGTGGCGGGCCGTAGTTTGCCTACCTCTGCTCTACAATGTATGGTTTGCTGCTGCTCATCGGACGGCTTAAATCCGAATCATGTGCAAATAATGGATGTTGCACTGGTCTTTTTTACCAGCTCCTCCGTTTCGCTTTCAGCCGTTTACTGAAGAGGCGTTGCAGCCGGTTGCAGCTCGTGGCTCTAAATTTTGCGGGTAGATTGCATCATCAACATGCATATCGCGATAACGCAATAGAATTAAAATCTCTATCGTAGGCCAATTTTATATCGTTTATATCGCATTTCGTTTATATCGCCTATTATTATTAAGCTAGCAACCCTTCTTTTATGGCAATGAAGTACATTTTCTCTCCCAAGTTTAAACGTGACTAGGTGTGCCTCTGTGTGTGTGTGTGCTGTTGTTCACTAGAGAAGAGCTGTTCTGAAGACTGTGAGTGAGTGTGTGTTTGTGTGTACAAACTTACTTGGGTGTGTTCAAAGAGAGCAGCTGTGCTCCTGGATCCTGCTGGGCTTTGTCTCTGAGGTGCATCTCTGCAGCATCTGAGGAGTGGGAGCTACTAGTGGCTTGCTGCACTGGAACTTGAATGCGTCTCCTCTTCCTCCTATTTAGTGGTTTGCATAAAACTCACTTTCAAGAAATACATGTGTTAAATGAACTGATGTACAGTGGGTACCACTTGGAATTGTCCGGTTTCACGCGTGATTCTCACGGGACCTCACGCATGAATAACGCGTCTTTTATTTATATTTTCCCAGTGAAACTGCAATGACCCAAACAAGAAGTATTACGTTGTAAGTTGTACATTATAAGCTGTAATACGTTGTATGTTATAGGTTGTAATACATTTCAAGCAGCTGCGTAAATCACGGAAAGCGTGAATAAAGTGGCCACTTCTAAATGGGATCCACTGTAACTGTTAATCTAGTGGAGGCTGCTGCTGGACTATCCTTTATGAAGTTATGACCAATCACTCTAGAACACAAATGATTTTTCATGTAACAGTCACATCAGTTTCTCGACTCTGGTGGATATTACACTCCTCCAAACTCAGTTATGTTTCGTAGTTCCTGACCGCTAGGGCAGTCTCTTCGTAGTGGATATATCTCTGTTGTGCCAGCTCGTCACGCGTCAGTCTTCATCTTATCTCTTCTCGCCGTTTACCAGATGATTGTTGTTCTACGCAGCCCGATGACTTCGTTGGAGCTACGGAGCTTACTTCGTCCTCCACGGGCTGTTCAGACTACACTAGTAAGTTGGTTTGTACTGACGACCTACGTGTTATTTAACCTGGAGCTTGCTCAGTTAAACTACGTAACACTTGTTCGGCATAAGACAATGCAGCCTCACCTTAAGCCACACTCGGTGACTGGCTAACGTTACCACTAACATTACTGTCCACAAGCACAGCAGCTGAACGAGCTGTTCTGAAGACTGTGAGTGAGTGCGTGTTTGTGTGTGTACAAACTCACTTGGGTGTGTCCAAAGAGAGCAGCTGTGCTCCTGGATCCTGCTGGGCTTTGTCTCTGAGGTGCAGCTCTGCAGCATCTGAGGAGTGGGAGCTGCTAGTGGCTTGCTGCACTGGAACTTTAATGCGTCTCCTCTTCCTCCTATTTTGTGGTTTGCATAAAACTCACTTTCAAGAAATACATGTGTTAAATGAATTGATGTAACTGTTAATCTAGTGGAGGCTGCTGCTGGACTCTCCTTTATGAAGTTATGACCAATCACTCTAGAACACAAATGATTTTTCAAGTAACAGTCACATAAGTTTCTCCACTCTGGTGGATATTACACTCCTCCAAACTCAGTTATGTTTCGTAGTTCCTGACCACCAGGGCAGTCTCTTCGTAGTGGATATATATCGGTTGCGCCAGCCACAGACCGAGAGTTGTAAACCAAAAGAGTCACTTTGTGACACGGCGTGTGACGTCACCGGTATTATATCAGCTCGTCACGCGTCAGTCTTCCTTTTTTCTCTTCTCGTCGTTTATCAGACAATTGTTGTTCAACGCAGCCCGGTGACTTTGTCTGAGCTATGGAATTTACTTCGTCCTCCACGGGCTGTTCAGACTACACTCTCGGATAATAAGTTGGATTGTACTGACGACCTACGTGTTATTTAAGCTGGAACTTGCTCGGTTAAACTACGTAACACTTGTTTGGCATAAGTCAATGCAGCCGCACATTGAGCCACACTCGGTGACTGGCTAACGTTACCACTAACGGTACTGTCCACAAGCACGGCAGCTTTGCCTTGAGCCCAGCTCGGTTAGTTAGACACACATCCTGCCAAGGATAAGATCATTGAAATAGCACGCCACCTGCTCAAACAGCGGAACCCAGTGCCTTCTTTAACCCTTAGAACCCTAAGCTGTTTTTAGGGCATTTTCACTACCTTTATTCATAAGGATTTATTCTGGTCATTGTAAGTGCCACACACACATAATATATATTGGTTTTTTTAGCAGAGTCTAGGCTATCCAGACCTGCCTTTGAAGCTGGCTTTAGCTAGGTTGGCCCTGGACACACCGCCTGCTCAAACAGCTGAACCCAATGCCTTCTTTAAGAAAGCAACCACTGGCCCCAGCTGTGGCACAACTGGCTGGGGCACCTGCACCGTATGCCGGCGACCCGGGTTTGATTCCCGCCCCCGTGGTCCTTTCCGGATCCCACCCCTGCTCTCTCTCCCATTCACTTACTGTCACTCTCCACTGTCCTATCATTAAAGGCATAAAAAGCCCCCAAAAAAATGTTTTTTAAAAGAAGAAGAAAGCAACCACTAATGAGGACTTCTCTGTAACCATTTGTAAGGACTTTGTTGCAGAGTTCTCAGCAGCCTTTACAGCTGATGCACAAAGAACTCGTGTGAGCCTAGCTGTGCGCACACTATCAGCCATGACAGGTGCTGGAGGTCATGGCCTGGCAAATATGCCAGCAGTGGACCCATGCATTGCAGTGCTGGTGGTTTCGCCAGACGAGGCACTGCGTCCAGATCCACGCTGCCCTAGTGCTGAGTGCAGACATACTGATAAATTATTCATCAGAGCTCACAACACACCATGTTTGTGGGTTGAACACGAACACGGGTCCCTATGGGCACCTGAACACAAAGGTGGCACAGAAGCTAGCAACCCTTCTTTTAGATAAAAAAAAATCTGACAATGAAGTACATTTTCTCTCCCACATTCAAACGTGACTAGGTGTCCATGCATTTGTGCCTCTGTGTGTGTGTGTGTGCTGTTCACCAGAGAATAGCTGTTCTGAAGACTGTGAGTGAGTGTGTGTGTGTGTGTACAAACTCACTTGGGTGTGTCCAAAGAGAGCAGCTGTGCTCCTGGATCCTGCTGGGCTTTGTCTCTGAGGTGCATCTCTGCAGCATCTGAGGAGTGGGAGCTGCTAGTGGTGGCTTGCTGCACTGGAACTTGAATGTGTCTCCTCTTCCTCCTATTTTGTGGTTTGCATAAAGCTCACTTTCAAGAAATACATGTGTTAAATGAATTGATGTAACTGTTAATCTAGTGGAGGCTGCTGCTGGACTCTCCTTTATGACCAATCACTCTAGAACACAAATGATTTTTCATTTACAGTCACATTAGTTTCTCCACTCTGGTGGATATTACACTCCTCCAAACTCAGTTATGTTTCGTAGTTCCTGACCACCAGGGCAGTCTCTTCGTAGTGGATATATATCGGTTGCGCCAGCCACAGACCGAGAGTTGTAAACCAAAAGAGTCACTTTGTGACACGGCGTGTGACGTCACCGGTATTATATCAGCTCGTCACGCGTCAGTCTTCCTTTTTTCTCTTCTCGTCGTTTATCAGACAATTGTTGTTCAACGCAGCCCGGTGACTTTGTCTGAGCTATGGAATTTACTTCGTCCTCCACGGGCTGTTCAGACTACACTCTCGGATAATAAGTTGGATTGTACTGACGACCTACGTGTTATTTAAGCTGGAACTTGCTCGGTTAAACTACGTAACACTTGTTTGGCATAAGTCAATGCAGCCGCACATTGAGCCACACTCGGTGACTGGCTAACGTTACCACTAACGGTACTGTCCACAAGCACGGCAGCTTTGCCTTGAGCCCAGCTCGGTTAGTTAGACACACATCCTGCCAAGGATAAGATCATTGAAATAGCACGCCACCTGCTCAAACAGCGGAACCCAGTGCCTTCTTTAACCCTTAGAACCCTAAGCTGTTTTTAGGGCATTTTCACTACCTTTATTCATAAGGATTTATTCTGGTCATTGTAAGTGCCACACACACATAATATATATTGTTTTTTTTAGCAGAGTCTAGGCTATCCAGACCTGCCTTTGAAGCTGGCTTTAGCTAGGTTGGCCCTGGACACACAGCCTGCTCAAACAGCTGAACCCAATGCCTTCTTTAAGAAAGCAACCACTAATGAGGACTTCTCTGTACCCATTTGTAAGGACTTTGTTGCAGAGTTTTCAGCAGCCTTTGCAGCTGATGCACAAAGAACTCGTGTGAGCCTAGCTGTGCGCACACTATCAGTCATGACAGGCGCTGGAGGTCATGGCCTGGCAAATATGCCAGCAGTGGACCCATGCATTGCAGTGCTGGTGGTTTCGCCAGACGAGGCACTGCGTCCAGATCCACGCTGCCATTGTGCCGAGTGCAGACGTACTGATAAATTGTTCATCAGAGCTCACAACACTGCAACACGAGTAGGGCAGCTATCCAACTCTTTGGCACACCTTCTGCTTGTCTTGCGAGCGTCACTGCCAGGCGCTAATGCTGATGCTGCCCCAGATGAACTACTGAACACTGCGCTTCAGACAATGGGCCACATAGCCCAGGACATGGGGAGACTTGAAGCCATCTTGGTGCGTGGCCGCCGCCAAGTCTGGCTAGCACAAACCCCCTTGCCGGAGACAGGCAGGGCCACAATTCGGGCACTGCCGCTGGTCCCTGGCCATGTCTTTGGCCCTGCTGTGAAGGACGCACTGGATGGCAAAATTGCGTCAGCAAGTGAGCACGTACAGGCCCTTTCGTTAACCCTTTCTTGTTCAATGTATTGAATACAAGGTGAGACACTACAGTTGAATAGGGTAAACAAATTAACTAGCAGATATCACTATGAAACTTCCCCAGTTGATTACTTACATTAATATGGAAAAAAATGTATTACAAGTTATCTGAAATGTAATGTTTAAATATGCATAGGCATAATCTAATTAAATACGTGCTGATTTGCATAAAGTTAAAAAAGAAAAAATCTGAACATTAGATGAAGCCGGGTTCAAAATTACTTTTTCATTGTGTTTACATATTAGATGAAAAGTCTTTTACACAGGAAATTTGTATTAGTTAAACTTATATTAGTGTATACGTTTTCTGTAATTTAATGTTTAAATATGAAAAAGCCCAATGTGCCAAAATCATGAAAAAATAGAATATACCTCTAATTTCAAGATGAGTAGGCCTACTCATATTAAATGCGAATCAACTCAAATAAAATGTACTAAAATACAGTGTTCTGTGTGAGTTTTTCAGACAGTACATTCAAATTTGGTCAATTTAACCCTTTACTAAGCAAATTAATGAATTTCTATATTTCAGATAATGCCAGTCCGGGAGCAATGGGGTCAGACCTGGTTTTGTGGGTTATTTATTTATTCATTTTTGCTTAGACTTGTTGACTTGGGGTGGCTCTTTAATATTTAGGAGGGTGCCCAGTGATATCCCTAATTCTGAATATGTACACTTTTCCTCTAGTATTAGTTATGATAATTGTCCAGTTCTGGCTCATCCTACCCTAAAACATGCAGAGAACATTGTGCAAGGCACCATTAACCAGTGGGGTATTCCAGAAAGCAGGTTTATTGGCTTAACTGGGTATGTTAACCCAGAGTTAGCGGTGAACCTGGGATTTCAGTTCCAGAAAGCTCAAATATGATCAGGCTATGTAAGTAACTATGGTAACATAGGCTCTGAACTTAACCTGGTAGGGGGTAGGTTTTGTTCAGGTTATGTTCAATTATGTTGGGTTATTTCAGTGCATGTTCAACCAGGCCGCTATTTTTACACTTGTCACACAATGGCGTTTAATTTTGACGAAGGTCCGATTGACAAAGCAGCACAAAATCATATTCATCCTGAATCCATTTTTCAGCTGAATCCTAAATATACACTAGGCTAGCCTACTTGAAAATCATTCTCCATCCCTACATTACATGGTGGATTAGAATAAAATAAATATTTAATGTAGGCTAGCTAGCCTACATCTTTGGCTCACCAGACAGATGGACAAACAACATCTCAGACACATTGAAGATATAATTAAAACAAGTAGGCCTACAGTACAAAAAAGGGGAAACATAGCCTATAGAAAATTAATAAATAAGTTTAAATATAGCTGTACAGCTCAGCCGGGTATGCATGTTGTCACTAAGTTTGGTTAAGAATGCTGATGGCATTTGGGATAAAAAAAAATTAATAGGCTACACACGCTCTCCGACTGGGAGTTTTTGTAGTGTTGGAGACGCAGAGCATATCGGCAAGCTGTCGGTCGGTCCGTAAAGTTTGCCTTGCGCTAAAGCAGTTCCTGCACAACTTCATTCGTTTTCCTGGACACAAACCCACGAGGATCATTAAAGTTTAGTTTCACCAACTGGCAGGTCAGCATCACTTATTCAATTTTCCAAATGTGCACCGAAATGTGTCCAATAGGCTACCCAGCCATCCGACATTTACCCTTCCGATGATGGAGCGCAAAAGTTTAACTTGGCCCACAGCCGCAGAACCCGCGTTAAAATAGAAAATTAAATTTGGGATTCTCAAAGTATTCTATGGCCCACTCTATCTGTGACAAGATAGGCTAGTTTAAGAAAGCATCATTCAAAGCAGTCAATACAATAGCCTACGTGATGTCCAGTGAATTATTTAATTGTGCTTTTGACATTAAATAGGCTATCCTAAACGTACGCATTTACACGGTCAGTTAGGCTATTCTCTGCCAAGCAAGGTCTCGGACGCAGGCGCTTAAGTATTGCTTTTTTTATTATTACAGTTCTCTCCTCCTCGTAAGCCTCGACTACTCCGCCTCTGAAAAATACGGTGCTCTTCGTTTCGCCGGTTTCACTCATGGTTTCGACTCTCAATAGATGATGCCTTTATAAGTTCGCCGTGAACGCACACAACTCTAGGTTATCTCACACAGGGTTGATTGAACTAACTGGTAACCGGTGCTTTGGAACCGACAGCTCGGGTTTAGTCGCCACAGGTTCAGACAACCCAGAGGTTAAGTTTTATCTCAGTGTTTGTTAAACCTCCTTTCTGGAATAGGCCTACCCCTCTGGCAACTGCATCTGTTAGAGCTACAAGAATTTTCACTCTTGCAGCCCCATCTGATCATCTCCAAAATGTAGTTTGGTGCAAGTTTGACATTTTCTGGTCATTTTCTTGGGCTCAGTAACGAATCAATGAATCTTTCTTCAAATGGCAGTTGAATTTCCAACTGAAGTATTTCTTCGTTTCAGGCTCCAGATACTTCAATACTTAAAAAAGAATATTCTCTTTTTGAATGACGAGTTTAGGCTCTGAGCATAGACTACTACTGCAATAAAGAATAAAAATAAAAGTTTATTTTATACATATTAGTAGCCTGACGAGCCAGACCCACATTAAAATGTAGGGTCTGGGCACTCACCGTTCGCAGTGCTCAGTCCGAGGGGCAGGATAATCGGTTGTCTTTCAAATTCCCTCTGCATGCAATAGGACAGCGCTGAGTCCCATGCGTTTTCCCACCAGCGGAGCTAGTTGGCAAGTTCAAACTTTTGCCAACTTAAAAAAAGCTTAACTCGTGTCACACTGTTGGCCTAACAGCAACATCCATCTTCTTTGTTTTCAAGTAGCAGGGAATTCAAGCCAAACCGTTGCAACTCTGCCATCAATCATTATGTTAAGCCCGCCTAACGACTATATACACGATTTGATTGGCCTGATAGAAGTTTAATTTTTCGAGCTCACAAGCCAACGGAGAGTTGCTAGACTAGCCCTGGCAGCAAATGTAATTAGAACAGACACCCTGTACAAATCAGCTAAAAGAGGGCAGTGTAGGCTAACAGTAGTCATTTACATAGCTGTGCAGTAAGTAAACCCAAAGTCCTTTTAGGCAAGTCCTTCCACTCAGCAGCCATATTGTAGCGCTTTTTGGGCACTTATCGGGCATCTATTTCGGCGTGCGCAAGACTTCACAACACCAACCTTGCTCCAGCAGTGAGAGTACAACACATGATTGGCACGATGTATTCACAACACATGATTGGCACAATGTAGGCCTATTCACATTAGGGGTGTAACGGTTCATGTATTCGTATTGAACCGAAACGGTACGGCCGTCACGGTTCGGTGCATGAATTTACACGGAGAATACACGGTATAAAAAAACATAAAACTCGTCTGCGGATTAATTAATGTCATGCGCAATTACTGTTAAGTAGCGAGAGTTACGGGAGTTCTTTAGCGACACCTAACGCTAATCTGTAGCCTCGCCTTAGCTCTGAAGCTCTGATTGGCGCCTATGTTTTTTTTTTTTGTCAGGTCGTCGGTCGAGTCAGTCAGTCATTAGCAGCACAAGAGTTAGAGGATCCGCTGGTCTCTTTAAGATCGCAAGTTTGAGAACTTCAGTTACAGTAACGTTAGTACAGGCGAAAGAGTGGTGGATAAGATGAAACTGTGTGTCGGCGTTGTTCAGCAGTTGTTGGCCCTGGGTATGTGAGTGGAAATATATGCTACACATATTCGAAGCCATCACCCAGATGATGTAGGCTACCAATCACTGAAACGAGGGGAAAAAAAACTTCCCCTGCGCTTCAGCAGCCTTTGGAAACACATAGGCCTACAAATAGGGCCAAAACCTATGGCTTAAATTAAATGATTTCGTAATAACAGAAAGCTATGTAAATCGCGTGGTAATTGCCTTTATGTTGGGGTAACTTGTAACTTCTCACATGAGGAGCTGGTAGTGTTAAGTGCATAGACAGTAAAATAAAGTGACAGCGCTAACCAGGCTAATAAACAAACCATGCTACGGTGAGTTAACGTCGAAGGGCAAAGTCACGTGTCTTCTAGTTGTGGTCTGTTTATGAAATGAAAGGAGCAATTTCGTTTTTTAAAAGAAGGCAAAATAATGTGATATTTTCACGGTTAGTAGGCTAGATTATTACTTTACACACACTGAAAAATATTGAGGCAAATTGTAGACCCTTCCATTTACAACTAAACACAGATGTTGAAGGTCTTGCTTACGTGGATTTTTAAAAATCATTAGGCCTATTCTATGTAATTTGCACTTTCAGAAATAAGAGATGCTGTAGGCCTATTTTCAGTTTTATAGCTGATTGTCTTATTTTGTTTACAAGTTACAGATGGAGTCTGGGTACTTATTGTAGCCTACTGTTTAGCCTACATCTTACACACTTTAGGCTGTTGCAGATAGCACAGGGAAGAGACTATATGACACTAGGTGGTACAGCCTGAGTCATGCACAAAAAAAAATGCTTTCTGCATTTTTGTTTTGCTTTTCCCTCCATTGTACCGAACTCGTACCGAACCGTGATGTCTGAACCGAGGTATGAACCGAACCGTGACTTCTGTGTACCGTTACACCCCTAATTCACATGTTGACTTTTTTGCTGCAGAAGGGGCGGGATTTGTGTAGATTACTGCCATATTGGTGTTGTGTAGATTACTGCCATATTGGCATTACAAACTAACCCCATGCATTTCTATGGAGGATTTTGTGAGTGCTGTGACTCCTCATTTAGAAAGTCTCTGGTAAACCTCCATCCACACCTAAATGACATGCTAGTGAGAGATGCTAGCACATAGCACCCATGGATAAGTTTCCTCTCCCACTCTAAGAATGAAATCTACACTTCAGAAGCACCTACATAACACCAAACTTTCCAGTCTTATACCTAACTATATTTAGAAGGCTTCTACAGAGGGGTTTGTTGATATATTATTCCTAGCCTTTTTATATGACATTTTATTCCTAAAAACATGGCGAAAATTTATTTTTTTTAAGGCTATTGGCAGTATTTTCTGATTTACGGAATAAATAAAAGAGACATCTAAAATTCCCTGTGTAAAAGACTTTTCATCTAATATGTCAACACAATGAAAAAGTAATTTTGAACCTGGCTTAATCCAATGTTCTGATTTAGTTTTTTTTTTAGTTTATGCAAATCAGCACACATTTAATTAGATTATGCTTAATTTGCACATTTAAACTTTATATTACAGATAACTTGTAATACATTTTTTTTCCATATTAATGTAAGTAATCAACTGGGGAAGTTTCATAGTGATATCTGCTAGTTAATTTGTTTACCCTATTCACCTGTGGTGCCTCGCCTTATATTCAACACATTGGACAAGAAAGGCTTAATATCGAGAATTGCCCAAGGGATATCACCGGGCACCCTCTCTAATCTTATTGAGTTACCCCTTGACAACAAGAAACAGCAAAAAAAAACTTTAATCGACAAAACCAGGTTCACCTAAATTATGGCATTTGGCTGCCGGACTAATATTTATTTTATGCTGGTCTTTAGACTTTATTCTTACACTGTTGCACTGTTGGACTTACTCATTTGCACCATCACCATGACACTCACTCTCACAGAGCACCTTACCTTACTATGCACAGAGAATCACAGGCTCAGTCCCTGCCTCAGTCATTGTAAGCGCCTCATGCTTAATCACCCCTAAGCACACTATGTGGATACTGTTTTAGACTTGATTTAGATTTAGTGTTATGTAGTATAATTTGTATTTTAGTATATTCTTTATCTTCTACTGTCCTTATTGCTTAGTTGTGTTTTTTATATTATATACTTTTATTACTTTTTCTGCTGTTGGTGAATGTTGTGTGTGATGTCTGTATGCTACTGAGACCTTAAATTTCCCCTTGGGGATCAATAAACTATCTATCTATCTATCTATCTATCTATCTATCTATCCTATCGTCGCCCTGGGATCTTCCCACTGTTCTGGAATTTCTTTGTGGTAAGCCATTTGAGCTCCTTGACCAGGCTTCTCTTAAATGCTTGTCCTTAAAGTCATCATTTCTTCTTGCAGTGTCATCTGCCAAGCGTGCCTGTGAACTGCATGCACTATCGGTCAGCCCTTTGTGTCTTCACTGGGGCTTGGATGATTCGAACATTCTTACCCAAGGTTCTCTCATCTGGGTTTATCAACAAGTCCATTTAGCTATCGGCCTACACAGACAGCAGTGACCCTATACAGCTCCTGCTGTGCCCTGTTAGGGCGCTGAGATATTATGTTTCCGCTACAGCTGATTCGCCACGCAGACCAGCTGTTTGTTTGTTTTTCTGTGGCAGCTTTGTGGGCAGCCCTCAAGGGAATCATGGTCGTCCCTATGCGCCTTTATGCGAAAAAAGACTAGTTACCTGAGGAAGACTGATGTGTGAAAAGAGCTGATATAATAGAGACTGACGTAGAGACTGCCCTGGCGATCATCCACTACTCACATAACCACAGTTACATTCGTAACTAACGTTTTTACACACACTGCCCACAACGACTAACCTGTCTGAGCCACATGTGGATAACTCCTCTTTAGGGACTCTGCCCTTCTCCTTCTCCCCATCTGGATCAGAGTGATGTGGACTCTCTGCTTCCACATCTGAGCTGTGTGGCACCGGGAAAACAAGCCGCTTCCGGAGTGTGAAGGACATAGGGACCTGTTTGAGTTTCTTTCCCCTGAAGAAGCCATCTTTCTGGCTGATATCGTTACTGACGTGGGTAAGGATAGTCAAGATGTCATCCCCCCTTTGAATATAAAAGTGGGCAACAATTAACATAATGGCAGTGTTGCTCAGCTATATCAATGGTGAACAATTATTCCAAAAAAGTGCATGAAAGTGTAAATTGAGTACTTAGAGATACAGCGTTCACCTAAGCTTTAACTGTGCATAGGCTGAAAGAATAACAAATAAAAACAACTAAATATGCAACCAATGGAGAAATTGTGTTGGGTTTGAGTTTTATGTTCTGTATGTTATGGTTGTGTTGAGTCATGTTGTGCTGTGTATGTTTTATGTATGTAATGTGATATTTATATGTTCTGTTGTTATGTGATGTGTAGGTATTGTGCATATTATATAATGTGTAGGTTTTGTACTGTATATGATTTGTGATGTGTTGTGTTGCTCACCTGAGTGTGCCTTCTTTGAGCCAGTAGCAGAGGGACTGGGTAAACCACAAGCCTTTGGTGCCGTGCGTACGGGAGTGGTACTCATTCATGGTAGAAAGAGCAACAAGGAAATCTGCTTCTGCTGGAAAATACTTAATTTCCTCTATAGCAGTATTCAGTGCCAATCCTTGGGTGTCTTTGTGAGAGCTGTGAGCATGGACCTTCACTTCCTTCTGAAAATGTTTCCCTCGATAAGTCTGGATGAAAAAGAGTTTAGGCTTCCCAGCCAGGACTCTGCAGTTGTGGCCTTTCAATGGGGTGATCATGGCTTCTACAGGAAGGACTTCATCATCTTCACCATGACTGAGAACACAGCAGACGAAGCAGTCTCCATCAGCCTTCTGACTCCATTCCTGTAACACAGTCTTCATTTGGTCTTTGGTCAGGTCTTTGTGGCATTCTACTGTGAAATCCAGCCAGGTGAAAACTTCTTTCAGGGCATCTGAGAGACAGAGTGAGAGAGAGAGAGAGAGAGAGAGAGAGAGAGAGAGAGAGAGAGAGAGGAAGAGAAATATAAAGAGAGACAGTAAGTGAGTGAGAGAGAGAGAGAGAGAGAGAGAGCAAGCTGTACCTATAACACTGAATGCACATTAATTAGAAGAAAATGTAAAGCTCAAGTCAATCAACATTTCAACATTCTCACATATCATTTACAGTAATCATAACCAAACAAAACCCCTGGGGATCAATGAAGTATCTATCTATCTATCTATCTAAAAAATACACATGTGCAGTGCACCTGTTATTCTACACATTATAGAATAAAATAACTTGAAGCTTTCATACCTGCATCATCAGTAGATGCTTGCCATTGGGATGATTCTTTAAAGTCGGTTGATACATTATTGATGATTATGCAGATGCCACGAGGACTGTGAGTCATCTCGTATGCCATCTCCTGTGAAAAGGTAAGGACGAGAGCAAACTGTGTTGGGAGAGTGGGAGAGTGTTTGAGACTTCACCACAATGTGTTGATTACAATCTCACACATGTGTATTATACAGTATATTATGCACATCATGGTACTGAGTAGTAGTATAAGAGAAACTATTGTGCAGTATACTGTTATGCATAAAACTGACATACTAGATTTTGTTGATATTAATATTTGAAACATTTACCATGCTGGCCTCTTGGACTGGATCATCTGGAAGTCAATAGAAAGATCAGTAAAACAGTTCTAATTGTAATTTATTTATTTCAGCAGGGATAGTGCACGAAAAACATTAACCATGTCCAGAACTAGGATAGATCAATATGTTTCTCTTCAGAAGGAAATCTGATCTTTCTTCCGTGCCTTTTGTGTGTTTGAGTAGCCTACCTGTGATTACATTCTCTCTCTCTCTCTGTGTGTGTGTGTGTGTGTGCGCGTGCGCGCGTGTGCATGTAAGTCTACCTGCTGTCTGTGTGAGTACCTTCTCTTCGTGTGACTATCTTCTGAGTTTGAACGCCTGTGAGTACCTGGGTGTGTACTTACCTGTGCTTGGGATGGAGCTCCTCTCCCCCTCTCCTCTGCTGGTCTCTCTCCCCTGTACTCCTTGTGGGATTCTGGGAGACTGTGAGTCTCTGGTCCTTGTTGGACACTCTGGTGGTGGTCCGGCCTCTTTGTCACCTAAATGAAACTCTGCAATCCATGGATATTCCCAGCTGCTGCCTACAGACCTGTACAACTTCATCCAAAATGAGTCATGATTCTCTGGAGGTATTACCTCAACCTTACATTTTGGAGATATCTTGCCGTATCCCAGCCTCAGTGTCTTTGGGAAGATCTTAGAGGAACAGTCAGTCTTTAGTTTGTAGGAGCTGTCTAATTGAAGAGGCTGGTCAGGACTATGTTTTACCAACTTAACCCCCATTAACATCTCCTCATCTCTCACCACCAGGTGCTTCAGACAGGCATCAGCAGGTAGGAGGTAGACACGATAAGTCAGGGGCTGTGTGCTGCTCTGATACACCAGCACTTCTGCATGGACTCTTGTGGGAAACATAACGTTTATATCTTTCATATTCCAACTATCCCAAATAAGTCCAATTAAGGAGAATGAGGGATAGGGAAGCTTGCCATGGTTTCGGGTCAGCTCACACTCCTCCAAAAGCACTCCACAGTCCTGCTGCCAGCACAGGACCTTCACTACGCTATGCAGAGATGTGTCATAACCCCCTAAACACAGGAAATGTGGCAGATGGATGTCCCCCAGCTCTCCATAGATGAGCTTGATGTCCATCAGAGGACCAACTGGTCTGAAGCGCATGTGGCCCAGCTTTTTAGCAAAGACATCCCAGTCTTCGTAATGGTACTGTAGGGTGACTGGACTAGCACAAGACCACCGCAGACCAGACTCTGAGCACTTGTAGCTCCCTGCAGGAGAGTTCAGTCTATAGGTTGAGAATCTCTTCTTTTTAGAGACTTCTGGCTTTATCAGGACCCAGTGGCAGGTGTCTGGAATTGCAGCACAACTTTTACAGCTCCCTTCTGGGTCATCCTTTTGGTGATCCTCCCTTTCAGAAATACACACACACATCAGGTTAAACAGCACAGTGATCATAAGTTGCTTCCTCTGAACACTGTGTTGGTCAAAATGTTCAGTAGGAAACCTGGGCCCATATTGACAAGGAATCTTAGGCCAGTGATTGTTATTTTCCCTCATTAAAAGTTGGTCTCCGTTGCTTTAAGTTTTAAGAGTGGTCAGAGGCAAGCTAAACACATGACGACAGCACTGCAACGAATCAGAATGAATTCAAATCCGAAAACCTTCACTCTTTTTTATTTTGAGTTTATGTTTATTTTGTTATTTTAATTTTGGGGATCTTAAGTGAATTATTTATTTAATTTATATCTCATTAATTATTTATTTAAAAGTTACCTAAGTGCCAGCACTTCCTGATATACTGATATTGCAATTATATGTTAAGATTTTGTTTTTATGTTGAATAAGAAGTGATTTAATACCACAAGAATATAAATCAAATGAGTAGTAATAGTAATTAATTGAATATAAAATCAAAAAAGTAAAATAGCATAACATATAGAGATTAAAATAGATCAATACAAAGAATAAAGGGTATCAAATAGAGTTTAAATAGATTATAAATAGATTTTAAGTAGAACATCAATAATATACACTACCAGTCAAAAGTTTGGAGATACTTAGAAATGTCCATTCCACTCCATTATAGACAGAATACCAGCTGAGATCATTTGCATTGTTTTTTAATCAGGGCAGCAGTTTTCAGATTACATTATGTGCTTCCATAATTGCAAAAGGATTCTCGACTGTTGTAAAAAGAAATGGCTGATCTTTAATGGAATATCTACATTGGTCATTATCAGCAACCATTTGTGACCAGCCGTATGAAAACCAGCCACATGTCTCCCCAGAGACATTTTGAGGTATTCACAGATTCTGAAAGTGTAGCTATCCAATGATGTCTCACTCATAGAGATCTGATAATATTTGAATAAGTTGTGGTCATTTGAATGTATACCCCTCTGAAAACTTTTTACTGAGAAAACTGGCCTGATAGATTTGCAAATTGTCACCTCACCTGAGTCAAAGGAAAGACAATTGTGCTCATTTGCATCTCATTGAGATAAGCCCTCCTCTACAGATGTCACACTGTGACATCTGGTATCTGTACTCCCCCTACAGGTGTCACTGTGACACCTGGATCTGTTAGCCTGCAGGGCAGAAAGAATTGTAGTGTTGTTAACTCATTGAATGCCAAGCTGTTTTCGGGAGCTTTGTCCTAGAGTGGCAGCAATCTAGACCATTGTTGATGATTTTTGTACAGCCACAGCATATTCTGTGTTATAGCTATGAACACATACAATAGCTCGATTAAAAGGTGAGACTTTAAGCTCTCGGTGGGTGCAAACCGTGTATTTCTACACGCCTCTGTTCCTGAGAAATCCCAAGCTAAACAGTGGCTAGTTTTCATCAAAATCGCTGTTTTTTTTCTAGAAATGGAGATATAACGTCTTTCATGAAATATGAAGTGTTGCCTGTTACTTACTTGTGTAAACTTTCCGGGAAGTGATCAGCGAGACCTGGCGAGACTGCCACCTAGTGATAGACCCACGAAAATGGCCTGGTTTTGACCTGACGTGCATGCGTCACTGATTCGACCCAAAGCGGCAACCGAGTTGTGATAACATGTCCACATAAAATGTCCAGATTGTGCGTTTTTCATGAGTTTCACGATCGTCATATATTTCATTTCCATTCATCACAGAGTTCCCAAAATCACATATAAGGTGTGTTAGAGTGTCTAGTTTCGTAATTTAAAAAAAGAGCTAAAAACGTAATATTACGTTTTTGGCACTCAACGCATGGGAAGGAAAAACTTAATATTACGTTTTTGGCACTCAATGAGTTAATATTGTTGTAGTGTTATTTTCATTAGGCACTTCACTAGGGATGTCACGATTCTCCAAATCCTCGATTCAATGCAATTTTCGGTTTTAAAGTCACGATTCAATTCGATTTACGATCTTTTTTTTTAAATATTATTATTAATGCATTCCTTATATGTTATTTACTCTTTTTGGCCTTTTCCTTTTCTGTTTCGGGGGGGTTTTATTTTGAAACCGTTCCAACCGCGAGGTTGTAATTTAAACAGAACCAGCATTAGGCTAAAACATAGACATGAACATAGTGAAATGAAACAACACAGAAAGATAATTTGATCGTTTCAGCACACTCCGAAGAGACCCAAGGTTAGTGTTCATGGAATATGTATTTACTTATCAATGTGCATTTTAAGCCTTAAAGTAACTTTGGACTGTAACTAGATCATCTTTTCACTTGCTAAGTTGAGTAGGCTAAGTTAGTTTTAATTGACGTGAATGAACGTATACGTAGGTTGATGTGTATATTTTAACTGGCTGCAGCCTAAAATTAGAGGAGTGTTGACGCTGCAGTTCAGCATGTGCGTGTGTATTTGTGCGTCTTGGCATAGCCTACATGCTGGATGTGACATTGGGGGTGTGGCTGCATCGTCGATTCTACTTTTAAATTCGAAGTTCGAGATTGAGATGTAATTTTGATCGATTTCGATATAAAATCGAAATCGTGACACCCTTAATCATGTTAACTGTAACCCACCCTCTGAAGCCTTTCGTGACACATAGAAAATATTTTTTAATGAACCTGACGTGTTCTTCGTTCTCTGATTCTAAAAAAAATATTTTAGAGTCATTAAAACTTAATACAAAGTGGTTTTGGGCCATTTTAAATCGCTGAGTTGCAGCATCGGGTGTTTGTACACTGTGCACTCCTCCTCCGTCTACTGACAGCCAGGGCATATACATTTCTTCTACGGCTGCAAACGGGATTCATTCGCAGTTAACCAAATATTTCTTTATTAGGGCAGGGCAGGCATATTTCTGGCTATTAAATTATTTCTAAACCAGTCTGCTAAAGTCTGTAGTGAAGTCTGTGTAGGCTCCATTTCTTTTTACGAGACACCCTGCTCACAAGAGCCATCTACCGGTTGTTTGGGTTGTTGCAGCGTCGTTGCAGCGTCACTGGAGAAATACAAATTAAAGTTGCGTGATCCCGCGTGATGTCACGTGCGAACCTCGAGGGAAGCTGGCCAATTACTATTGCACCTGACTTCTAGGCTGCTAGTGTAGGTTTGCTTTTATTCGTCACACAAGCTGAGTAGTTTGCATTAAAGGTGCTTTAAGCAATGTTGGGTAATGTCACTTCTGTTGACATTCAAACAAAACAGAGAGCTAGCTTGCCCCTCCCTCCTGTGCAACTGAAACTCTCCTGAACATCCATCTCGTCAGTGATTGGCTGGAACAGTTTGTTATGTGTCATGGTCCAGGCTTGACCAGGCTGTTTTTGGAGCCTGGGCTGTCCACAGAGGCCGCATTTTTTTTACAGTGTACTCAGGGGACAGGCAGCTGGCGGATGGTCAGGTGATGTTTGCTGTATGTGACAAAAAATGTTCTAGCTTAGAAACCGCAACATCGCTTAGAGCACCTTTAATTATATTCATGGACAGGGTCAATTGTAATATATGCTTTCCTTCTCTTTTACAGACACTTGACTTTTACTGCCGAATGTACAGTACCATTAGAGCACCTCTCCCTACCCTGCAGGACATCTATACCAGAAGAGTACGGACAAGGGCCCAAACTATTTTAAAGGACATTTCATTCCCTGACCATGGACTGTTTTAACCACTGGTGTTAAAGTGAAACTTGGCAGGATTTCCCCCTCTGGAGAAATTGTGCATTATGCTATTTCAAACTGTGGAAAAAGGTAACGATAAAGCACATGGATTTGTTTACAAGCTAGCAAAACAGTTAGCATAAGTTCGGCAGACAATGTGGATGTTACAAGGTAAGAAACACGATTTAAAAGAGTTTCTTGTTTCTCACTTCTCTTTCCGGGACGGTAGTCTCAATGTTGCAAGGTTAGTTTTCCGCCTGGGGACGCTAGGGGCAGCGGGAAAAGTCGCCATTTTCACCGGAACAGGTCATTTAACCATCCAAATGATTTCTAAACGGGTTTATTACGTTGAAATAGTTGCCAAGTTCCCCTTTAAGCAGATGTCTCTGTTCCCACATGGCTAAAACAGACTGATGAGGAGTTTCTTCCCCCCAACACACACACACAAATCCGCGCACACAAATTTTAAATGAGTGCTTTAAAATATATAATATATATGTCAGTGTTTCCCCTAGATTTTGTTCCAGCAGCGGTGCTGTTGATCGTAGGAAGCCCCCCCCCCCCCCAAGAAAAGAGAAAATTTTGAAAAAATGACTCCTTAAATGGTGACTTCTGGTGGATTTTGTGAAAGAAATGGACAGATTGAGCTACAAATTATGACATAACCATCAACACAAGCATTTACAAAGCATGATTATTGCAGTACTTGAACAGGATTATTCATGTTTTTCTTTCACCTTTTTCATTTACATTATTAGTATTAGCCACTTTACAACTGTACATTGTACACTGTAGGCTACAAACTATTACTATTTAGAATATACAGTGCTGTGCATAAGTTAAGACATTTATATATAATAAAAAAATTTAATTAAGGCATTAAGACAAAAGGCAAAAAAATTTTTTTGTTCCTCCCTTTAGTCAATTTCAGCATGGGTGTCTTAACTTTTGCACAGCACTGTATAAACTATATAAACTTCTCTTTCATGTCATTACACTGTATTGGTGCTGTGCAAGTCGAATTGAGTGCCTGTAACTTTAATGCCGTGACGGCCCGTGACGCTTGCTTGATTCTCACGGTTTTAAGCTAACTTAGTAGCGTTGTTGTGCATGGTGCATAAGAATATGTGGATGAAATGAATTATGTTTCCCATGTCATTTGGTAAAATAAATGGTCAAAAACTCACAGCCTAGGTATGTTAGCAACACAGGGCTTGAAAGCATTGCCTGTATCACAAACAAAAACGAAACAATGCATGGAATTTATCTGGGAATAGGCTACTGAAGGTAGGGGCGAGCTATCTCGCTGGCGTGTTTAATTTGGTTCCTTGGTTAACATACTGTAGCCTACGTTTTTTTTGGCACAAAATTGTGTCTGCTAATAAACATAAACACAAACAAGCGTGATCTCCTGTGGAATCCCCGACTGCGCCTTCAACGTTAGCCTACTATTATTTGTTGACATGAAACCTGAACGAACGGCAGCTGTTCCTGAAGTTCACTTGCATCTATTTTTTTTTTTTTTTAATTAGGCAACTTTTTTTGCAGTGGCGCTGGAATTCCAGGAGCGGCGCTGCGCCGCTGATGAATACTTTGTAGGGGAAACACTGTATGTATTTAGGTTCTTATATTTTTAATACTTAATGATTTGAAAAAGAAATATATAAGAGTACAAATATTATATGTTAACATTAGAATATTATAAAAGTATTTGTAAAGTTGTAAAGGGGGCAGGGATGTAATTGCAAAAGATTTTTCACAGGTGATTTTTTTAATGTGAAAAACAAAAAACAAAAAGAAAGATGTTTGAATACATGGGGGGTGGAGGGGGGTTGCAAAATATTTTTCATAAGTGATTTTGTTTGAATGTAAAAAAAAATGAAAAAAGGTGTTTGAATACATATAATTTGAAAAAAAAGAACTTGTGTTTTTTCTCTGTACACAACCCTGCAATATTGAAGAATCACACACTGCATTTAAAGAACCATTTACATAAGCAAGAACCATTCTAATCTGAAGAACCATTTTTCATGGTTCTATAATGGGTTCATTATATAGCAAAAAAAAAACGCTGTTTTATTCAGATGATAATAATGATAAAGTAATTTTGCTTTTAAATAGTATTTCTTAAGAAATACTACCGATTTTATGCGGTTTAACTTATTTATAAATGGTGCACTGTCACTTTAAGAAAAAATTGTCTACACATTCATAAGATTTTGCCAGCTTATATCAAAATATACCCTATATGGCTAGTCCACAAACTCTAACATTGTTTGTGCCACATTTAGCACATTATTAACAATGATAAGCATTCCTTTGGAAATAGAAGCATGTAATGACAATGACATAGCTAGATATTTTCTGTTTACAAGAATCTGGTAACCACCTAGCTATCTGAGTGGAATGTGTTTCAATTGGCATAGCATGTGCTTCATGTAAATACTTAGTTTAAGGGAAACAAATTATTGAAGACTTCAAGAATCACCAATTCCATTACACAAATGCAAAGACCACTCTTCATATTTTATCACAGTCCAAAACAGAGACTGTGTGCCCTCTCACATTTTACAAATGGTCAGTAATGGGAACCAGATAACTCCGCAATCTAGCGTTGTTTTTGTTGTCCTCATGATTTCCTTTTAAAAGTTTCTCATATTAAAAAGGATGAATGAATTATCAATGACAAGCCAGCTGGAATGTGCGCTCAGACGCGTTCCTAATTAAAACGAGTAGGATGGATAGATAGATAGATATATAGATAGATACATAGATATATAGATAGATAGATAGATAGATATTTTATTGACCACGAAGGGGAAATTCAAGGATAACGTTCAAGTTAGATCTGCTGCATAATGGAGACTGAGAGAGGACCCAAAAAGTATCATCTTCATGTAAGATGCTGTTGGTGCATTTGTACATTGTAAACAAAGACGTTTGCAGTGGTAGCTCCCTGAGCGGGTCTGTCCCTTGGTGCCCTACGCACAGTGCGAGAAGCGCATGGAGGTAGCAGCGGCACTGGACACTTTGCTCCAGGTGCGTTTACAGTAGCCTACTATTGGCCATTGACAACTAGACAAGGCCGATGAGATTGAAATTTGGGACTGGAGCCTGTTTTAGCCATCAAATCAAAATCACCCAAAATACGGGATGTCCCAGACAATTCGGGACGGTTGGCAACCCTATCATCACTCTCAGGGGCGGAGCTACGTGGTGGCCAGGGGGGGCCACGGCCACCACTGGTCAAAGCTTGGCCACCCTGCTGGCCCCCCCAGCTCCGTTCAGTGAAAAGTAAAAAAAATTAAAAATTGCTTTCGTTTTCGACGGCACTTTGCCCACACTTTGCAAAGCAGGGACTAGGGCTGCACGATATTAGGAAAACATGCGATATGCGATAACATTATTGAGTACTGCGATAACGATATAACTTGCGATATTTAAATATGTAATGTTTTTCTCCATTCTACTTGCTGCTAACATAGACTGAAGGGTGGGGGGGGGGGGGGGGTAAATGTATAATTACAGAAATAAATGTATAATTTTCTACATAAACAACATAAAATATACTGCTCAAAAATTAAGGGGACACTTCAATCATACACTGGATTGGTGCTGACACTGTTTGATTCTGAGCAGAAGAAAAACTTTTAAGGCGAGTGTTTTATTTTGCAAGAACTGTCAGACATTCTGTGAATGTAGTTTGAGAATGGAGAGAAGGGTGGAAGGTTTCAAAAAATTGGTTTGAACAATTGTGGAAAACTGTAAGTGTTCCTTTAATTTTTTGAGCAGTATATTATGTAGCCTAGGTGGACAGCTAAGATACCCACTGACTAGGCTATCGAAGTTGTGTGGAAGATGTGCTCCAAGAAAATCCTCGTAAAAGACGGATAGACAGCCAATCTGAATACTTGCGCACCAACCAGCGGAATATTCCACATTGCCAGCCTTCGCTGGGCCTAGCAAAAAAGCTACTGTACTTAAGCTATATCGCGGCGGTCACTCATCTAAAATCTTAAGTATCCCAGTCTGTAACCTCATACGCTGCGCATCCCACGTTATTAGGCTACCGGCATGCCGACTACGGGGGCAGCGGAAAGTGAAAGTAACTGGCTGCGATCACACAGTCCAGGCTAACAAAGTAGGCTAAACGACAGTGAAAGACAGATAGGCTATCTTCTGATCCTATAACAACAACGAAAGAAATTGTTTATTTGAACACGGTGGAGAAGGACGCATTTGGCGCTGTGTTTGTAAGTCGGCCTTCATAAAACCAAAATATTTCCCTATAACAGACGTGTTTTTCCTTTTAGTCACCAATTCCTCTTCACTTAAGTGTAGCCTACCTCGCTTGACTCACTACCTTCAGCCATCACGACTTAGCTCCTGCCTCAACACCTAAAACACCACACACCTAAACTGGTGGGGGACGGGCTTCTAGGGCTGCATGACAGCATCGGTTTGGTAAAATATGTTGACATTCAGAATGTGAATACACCATAGACTGTATGGAATGCGTGCGGCACAGAAAATGTATCGAAAATTAAGTAATCTTTGCGGTATGTCCATCGCAAGCGTTGATATCGCGATAACGATAAATTTTAGATATATCGTGCAGCCCTAGCAGGGACTGAACCAATTACTGCACTCTATCTACATTGGCCCAGTCAGGAAGTGTAGCCCACGGTTGTGATCACATCGTGAGTAGGCCTAGTGCAGCAGCAGCAGCAGCGGGACAATTCAAGTCATCTGTTAAAAACACTTGACAGTAGACTACTTAACCTCAGTAACAACAGGTGAGTAGATGATGAGTTGGAACATTAATGCTAATAAGATGTTAGAATACGTCACGAATCATAGCCAAGTGAGCTGCGTTGGGCTGTCCAGGTAGGCTCCTGACACTGACGTGTGGGGCTGATCAGAAATAATCGGATGCCCGTGGTAACGCTGTTACAAAAATATTTCGATAAAATTCGGGTGAAATGCAGGCACATATCTCCGGATGGCTCCAATAAAAGTAGGCTAATAGGCTCCAGAACTGTTCATCGCAGCGAGATGAAACCTTAATTGCGTGACAGAGCAGAAGTGGGGCTTTCCCACGAGACTAAACTCTTGCCTGTGCGATCAAGTATGAAAATTAAAAAAAAATCATGAAATTAAATCAAATTGATTCATATTTATAGTTTACCTGCGCACCCATTACTCTCGTTTGAATTACTCGCGAACCCGTGATTGCATAGATATGGCAAGCATATCAGAAGAAAGATGAGACACATGGCTATCTATTGGTACCAAGTATATCGATGCTTCTGGGCTATAAAAACAGACAACGTGACTGCAAAATAACATCATGTACAAAAAACAACTCTCGTTTGAATTAGGCCCTACTCACGAACCCGTGATCGGATACATATGCCACGCATGTCAGATGAAAGAGGAGATACAGAGCTATCATTTGATACCAAGTACATCCTTGTGGGTTATAAAACAGACAAAATGACATCAAAATAATAACTTCATATAGCTCGACTTACTCCACGTTTTTGTGTGTTGTGGTGGCAAGGCATGTTCATAATCCAACACTATATGTGTTTCTCTATGATAAAGTATGTTCATAATGCGGTTTTGAGATCCCAGCAAATTCCTGCATGGCATCCAATTCGAGACTCACATTGCATCCCAATTTATTGACAAAGAAAGACCTTTTTGCCTTCACTTTATTAATGACAATGCAGTAAAAAGTTGTTTTAGAATCATCATGAGTGTACACACAGAACACGCAAACTCGGGTTCAGTCAGGTCAGATCAGTTCATGTCACAGATATTGAGCGCAGAAAGGGCATTTTTCATTACTAAATAAAAAAATGGCATTTATTTCTGTAAGACGCACACCACATGTCCCCCTCCACCATGGTTCTTATATTGCCAGATTCAGGACAGTCTGCCCTACACATGCATGAAAGTCATGTCCAGCTGACAGCGATACATTTCAAAATAAGAATGGTATAATACGCTTTTTGTCTTTGTATTATTTAAAAATCAAAATTAAATCAATGCAAGTATTAATATGAATTGGTGGCAGATCTGGGTAGCCTAGACTGTTCTGAAAAAATATAGCATGTGTAAATGGCACTTACAATGACCAGGATAAATGCTTATAACTAAAGGTAGTGAGAATGGCCAAACATAGAGTAGGGCTCATAGGGCTAAATAAAAAAAAAAGGCATTTATTTCCGTAAGGCACACACCACATGTTTTTCACATTTGCTCGGCCCCGGAGAATCCCTCCACCATGGCAATGATATTGCCAGATTCAGGACAGTCTGCCCTACACACACATGTGCCAGCTGACAGCTTGCAGTGGTGAGATACATGTTAAAATATATTATTTAAAAATCTAAATTAAATCAATGCAAGTATTAATACATGCAATTGTGGCAGATCTGGGTAGCCTAGACTCTGCTGGAAAAAAAAAACAATGTATAGCATGTGTGTATGGCACTTACACCAGGACACATGCGTCTCACTAAAGGTAGTGAAAAAGCCCTTAAAACAGTCTAGGATGATTAATTTCTTAATTCAGAGCCATACTTACAGCCAAGAGTGGATATCAGAAAGAAATATAGTTTGGCCATCAGTATAAGATTAAATATCTGCATACAATATTTGTAGTATTTATTATTGTTCTTTAACATCATTTGAATAAGACTGATTAAGTAAGGTGCATTTTCATAATGTACTTTTTTATAGCATTGGCCTATTTATGGAAAATGACCTGTGTATCAGTGTTGGCTTTACACAATTTATTGCCATTATTAAAATAGGCTATCCTAATCTTCAAAACTAGAGTAGTTTTCAAATAGTAGTTTTGATTCCCAAGTGACACCCCAATAAAAAGTCTGGACCCAGCTGGCCCCCCCTATAAAATAATCATTCGTCCCGGTTCTCCTACGCGAGCCGAGTCAGGATGTAAAAGGTGGTCCGCGGGGGGAAAAGTTTGGGAACCGCTGGACTAGGGCATGGCGACATCCGATCTGATGACGCGCCGCTCTTAAAAACCAACTAACATTAAGATCTATTAATGTAGGTAAACCAACTAACATTAAGATCTGGAAATGTAGCCTAGGTCTAAACAACAATATGTCACCAAATAACAACAAATAAAACGTTTTTTTACCTGGTCTGACCCATGACTTCTGGAGAGTAGTGTGGTAGTTCTGCTCCGCCTCCAGATGTAGCGACGTTAGCGAGCTGAGTGTGACTCTTCAGTGGTTAAATAAACGTGCCACAAACCCCTTTTACCTGCCAACCACCGTAAAGACGTGATGTTTATGATGAAGCTTCTTTAACGCTAGCGTTACGCCAGCGTTGCCACCTTCCGCTGCCGAACCATAGAGAACAATATAGGAAACCTGCCGCTTGCCAATGTGATCCCCGCCTAAATGTGAACTCGGAATATGATTAGGTCATCCGGAACTTTTTCGCAGGCCGGAACAAAATATGAGAAGTTCGAATTTAAACCAAAGATTGTTAAGGCGGAGCTCCGCCTTAACAATCTTTGTTTTAACTGTCCATGACAGAGCCATGACAGAGCCATCCAGCCATGGTCGACACACGGATTGATAACCCGGCTTCACTCACTGGACTCACGTTTGGTTCATGTTGTTTGCTCATTTAGAAACTTAAAGTCCTCGTGGACTGTGTGTTTACAATGGCAATGTAAGTAACCTGATATTTTGTCTCATCCTGTTGTCATAGGCCTACAATTCCGTTTGATCACGTTTGCAGCCTTCTTTCGCTTAGCAGCTCACCGAAATTCTGTGACGGGACGTCGGACACGAGCCTAAAGTTGGCCCCAGACTTCTCTGCCCCAGATTCAAAATGCGTTGGAGTTAAGTTTCGATTCCATATTAAATAGTGCAATTTTCTACCGCAAGGGGCAGTATTGACTGCATATCCGAGATAATAATAATAACCATAATAATAATAATAATAATGATAAAATAGTACTAAATAAAAGGACAAACTACCAAACACAAACTTAACTCAATATAAGAAACAAAAGAAAAAAAATATAGAGTACAGTACCCAAGAGAAAATAAACAAACATAAATGATAATAATGATAATAAATTAGCAGAGACATGAGTGGAATCAGGCAAGTGGGGCTTTAGACTAGATATGAAAACAGCCACTGATGGTGCAGATTTTATGTTATAAGGGAGGCTGTTCCAAAGATTGGGTGCTCTAATCGGTCACCCCTAGTTGACAGTTTACTTTCTGGAACGACTAAAAGTCCCAGGCTGGAGGATCTGAGGGGCCGAGCGGGACAGTGAGTAGGGGGTTAATAATAAATAGTCAGGTGCCAAACCATGTAACGCTTTATGACATTTGCCAGTTAAGCAGTAGCAGACGAACAGGCACTCTTCACAAACATATAATAGATATTTTTGTTGTCTTCTGGTGACTTCCTTGTCGTATCCCTTGATAAATTAAGTCTTGTATTAAATAAATCAGTTGATATTGCACTTGGTGGGGGGCGGGGGGAAAGTCATTAACATTTTTTGGGACTATTTTCAGCAAATATTATAGAGCGCTCTAAGATCTTTGAGTTTCAACGTCGAAATTGGTCCCTATCGCTCAAATTAATTTACACAAGAAATCCAAAAAAGACATTCCACCGCTATTGTTAATGTATCATCCGGTTGGGTGTTGCACTAGGGAATCAGTATGTTTGGGAGCAGTTTGAAATCATACTTTATGGGAAATATGGAAAAATTGAAAAAAATACACATTGACCCCAAAGGATTCAACAATGGAGTCACCAGAAAAAAAAATCTAGTCTGTGAAGAGTGCCTGTTTGTCACCAATATCACCAATACCTTAACGTGTTTTAACGTTTGCAGATACAGTACCTTCCCGTTTTTGTTGAAATGGAGTCTATATATAAATACAGCCTGCTTCAGACTGAGATAGGCTACAGTGATCGAGAAGTTTTGCATAGCCCATTGTTGTAAAATGTAAGCTATAACAGAACTGTGTGTAGTCCTACTAATCCCTAGAACTAGGGATAGGCACAAACGTCATCCAACGAAAATTATTCTAGGCTACTAAGGCTGACTGTATTTATTATTATTATGACCACCGCTAGCATAGCTAGCGAAGCGGTCATATAGGGATTGTCAAAGTTTGACATGAAGACATTTTTATGGTATGTTGGTCTCAAGGGCCCACATCAACCTAGCCCATAATCACTCATTTGTGATTTGCACCCTGAAAATGCAATATCATTCTGCTTTAATCGCCCCTCTCTTCAGTTAAGATGTTCAGAACTGTACCAAATTTTATGTATGACTAACCTGACATTCTCTGGAGGTATGCCAAGTTTCGTAGAATTTCATTCATGGGGGGATCCGACTTAAAAAATTAAGTTATGTGTACATTTAGTGACGGTACACTCATTAGCCTGTAGATGGTGGTGTTGAGCGAAGGTAGTAGGGTAGGAAGGTGGGGTTCACCTGCACCCGAAAGGTATATTTTTTTAACCTAGTTTTTTGTAATCCTTAAGGTGTCTAGAAAAGGAATTGAAAACTTTAAATCTACATTGAATCTGAACAATACATCCTACAGACACAATCCACCCCAATTTCTCTTCGTATTTCCATGAGGAATTAATAGATATGAGGATTGTCATGATTAGATGATGTATGGTGGTATTAAAACTCAAATAAACACCAATAAATTAAAAAAATCGGTGACATTGGATCACTGGAACTCCTCCCCTATGGACCCTATTGATATATGTTTTCTAACTTTTGTATTTTTACAGTCTTTAAGATGTCTAATAAGCAAATGTTGATGATCCCTACTTGAAATATTGTCACATGTTGGTCCAAATGAACATCAGTAAGGAGTTACTATTCAAACCGTTATATTGGTATAATATTTATTGAAACAAAACAGAAAACCACTCATATAGTTAAATATGTGGATATATAGGGTATAACAAATCCCCATTAGATTAAACTGAAATAGAAAAGAGTGATTCTAATCAAAGGTCAAGGGCAATGATGTCTATACATAATACGACAGGTCTTCATAATCAATCTCTTGCTCCTTGTCTTTCTTCACCATCTCCATCCATCTCCTCGACTGTTTCCTCCAGCAAGTCAGTGAGTGAAGTGGGGAGGATAGGTCCACAAGTAGTGCTGCCACTAACGACTAATTTTCTAACGACTAATCTTTCGACTAATTTTTCGATTAGTCGACTAATCTAAATGACTATTTTTTTTTTAAAATCAAGTGTTTGTTATTTTGTTGTGTACGTTTTATTTTGAACTCAACTAAAGGGAAAACGTAAAATATATATCACCCTACTTTTGTTGTATTACTGTAAGTAAACTGTTCAAAAACATTATGTATTAAAAAAAAAAACACCCATTTAAAATGCTACCTTCAGATCTACAGTAATGTCAGACCTTTGATAGACTTTGTTTGTATGCCAGTGTTGCCATCGACATAGACAACTTCTTTGACCTGAGGCCCGGTCATGGCATACTTTGGGGTCATAGGGCCCACCTACATGAACCCACCCCCCATCAAATTATCATTATATCACATCACAATTATTATTGTTATGCTATATTGTTATACATGCACTTCAAAGCAGCCAGTGTTTAAAGTGCTAACATTGTTCACAAAAAGTTTGAAAACATGCACATCAGAGGACTGCTTTACTAATGTAAAATATAATTAGAATAGTTCCATTGCTTTTGCATGGTTGCATGATAAATACTTCTCAAAACAACAGCAATTATATGGGTGTCATCGTTTTGGGATGTTTCCCTCATGCAAGCATCATATACTGGTAGGCAAATGGAAAGAATATTTACATATTTAATTGTGCCACAAGCTTTTGGCCACGTTATTCAAATTTGACTATACAATACTCTAGATAGTGTATTATAGTCTGTGCTCTGTTTTTTATGGAAGTTGCATAAATCCACATTGTTCTATTAAATGTAGTTTCATAATTAAATAGCTTTCCAATAGGTTGAATTGGAGATTTGCTACCAACGTTATCAAGTGGTTTCAGTTTCTTTCGCGCATTGAATGAACGCTCATACCACCATTTAATTGTATTCCTCTATGTTTGATGACACCAAATTAGCAAGTAATTCATACTGATTGCAGAAAAGTTTGTTTTCTTTTTCTGTCGGTCCGCGGTTCCTTGATCAATAGTAAACATGAAACAACTTTAAACATTTTATTCTCTATCTCTAAGCTGAATACTATTGCATGTTCAGATAGGCTAACTGCCAAGTGACCTTACCGCTCCCAAACGTCTCCTGCAGCACTGTGCCTGCGTGCACTTTCTGAGAGTTCACTGAATGTATGACGTCACGGATTGGTGGCCGCAAGGCATTTCAATTAACACAGAAAATTGTTATTTTTGTAAATTTCTAATTTCACAAACTATTAATGAGACATTTTAGCGAATTTAGTCAAAAGGGCACTTGGACATCAAAGGAGCAAAAGGGCAGGTGCTAGAGCCCCTGTAGCCCCCCTTCTCTGCACGTGCCTGAGGTAGAATATCGTGAAAAAGTTGATAATTTAGTGGAAAATTACACTATATTGTATTATAAAATTACACTATATTACACTATACAAATACACTATATAATCATCAAAATAAAAAAACACTTGAAATAGTTTACTTTATAAGTAATGAATATATGTTGTGAAAATTGTCACTTTTTGAACTAAATTAGGGGGTAAAAATGAACATAGTGCATTTGACACACAAGAAGTTCCAGGAATGCTGAATCAGCTGTTTATTGATTGAACATAGTAAGTTTAGTTGGTACAAGTACAGACCAAATTGACAGTAACCAAATGAATGTAAATGTTTTGTATAAAGATCAAAGCCAAAAGTGCTGATAAGTGGGGGGAGGAGAGCCAAAGGGATGAGTCGGGGGCAAACAGGGATAGAGAGGGGGGCAAGTAGAGATGCCTTGTCTGCTTTTTTACTTTTTATGTTATCTATGTTGGCCATGTGGCCAAAATGTCTGTTTCCAACCCTTGTTGCAAAAGAAAAATGACAATAGAAGACAGCAATTAACTTGGAGTGTGTTTGATCATTTATGCATCTGCAGATAATTTATGTCTGCAGATGAGAGGTAGTCTTGTTAACAACAGATCATCCGAACATCATTAAGGTATGGGTCTTTTGGGTATCTTGAGCTCCATCCTTCGCGTTCCTACCACAAACTAATGTGACTGTACTGTAGATGTACTCTGTGCACAGGCATATGGAGTAGAAGTTATATGGAGTAAATGTTGATGAATCTGAATATTTTTCATTTGAATTGTTGAATGTGATCAATTGTATCAGAGACTTTCTAATGAGGAGACACAGCACTCAAAAAATCCTCCATAGAAATGCATGGGGCTAGTTTGTAACGCCAATATGGCCGTTGTCTACACGTATCCTACCCCTTCCTCGGCAAAACGCCGACATGTAAATACATTGAGCCAATCATGTGGTGTGATGTGAATACATTGAGCCAATCATATGGTGTGTTGTGAAGACATCGTGCCAATCATGTGTTGTGAACTCGCCGCTGGAGCAAGATTGGTGTCGTGAAGCCTTGCGCATGCGCATTTCTGCCAAATAGAATGCCCGATGAGTGCCCAAAAAGCGTTACAATATGGCCGCCGAGTGGAGGGACTTGCCTAAAAGGACTTTGATTGTATTGAGAAATAAATTTGAATAGTATATTTTGAAATTGAGAACTGAATGTGGAAATGGAGAGAGAGTGACATTTTCAGTGAGGATCGTTTACATATCAGAGCTAATGAATTAAAGCTGAAGTCGGCAAGATTTTTTTGATCATATTCACTAAAAACCGACACTATGCTCCGACAGAACAACATAAATCAGCCGGTTTTAGAAAAAAACCTGCGCTTCTACCTCCACCTAGAGCCTGTTATTTATTTATATATATTTATACTGTTTCCTCCTACTGCATGTGCAAATCTCGGACTTTGAAATGACCACTAAAAAAAGGGTGAATCTGAACAAAGACAGACTATGATGTAAACACAGACTGATGTAAACCTTCCCTCTGATCACCGCCCCCTTCACACATTACGTTACCACTTCGGGTTGAGATTCCAGTTGCTGGAGCCCTCTGAAGTTCGCCTAGAAAGATCTCGAGTAGCGAAAATCAAAGTTTGCTGTGTTGAAGGCAGATGACAAATGTATAGAGGGCCAAACGTCTGCGTTGCAGACTTCTTCGTCCCTGTGAGAGGTGCGATTATTCAAAATCCCCATGTTATTTTCCAATAGGAAAAATCGCAAGATATCGGATCTTCTTCCATGGGCAAAGATGGAAGCTTTTTTGTAGGCTAACTTCCGAGGTCTATTGTAAATGGTCTTTGACTGCAGGGCAGCCAAAGCTCACTTAATTATTCATGGGGGTGCCAGATAAGCAAGAGTTGGTGCTAGATATATCTGCTCAAATAGGCCATTGTATTCCCCAGCCTATAGGGTTGTAAATGGGAGCACCAACTGAGCATATTTTTGACGGACCAAAGTTCCATACCTATATGCTATGTTACCATCAGAAAAAAAGGTAAAATACTCAGTTCATCCATTCTATGTGATCTTTAAATGCTAGATGCTGGACAGAAATATACAGGAAAATTAGGAAAATGGAGAAGTACAGTATACTTCTTGTACAGTACAAGTATATTTATTTATATAGCACAAATCATATACCGGGGTAATTCAATGTGCTTTACATAAACATTAGCATTAGCAAATAAAAGCAGATAAGGACAATAGTTTTCCTTTTTGCTGAACTGCATAGCAGCTTAAAGCTTCTTCACCATGTTTAGTTCTAACAGGGGGTTTTACTAACAACCTTTTGTATCTTTATATATGCATCTGCAAGGTATTAACAACAGATCATTCGAACATCATTGAGGGCAGTGTCGTCACCCCTTCCTTGTGGCCCTTCCACCTTGACTTGCATACCACATACCCCGTTTGGGCATCTTGAGCTCCATCTGCCCCAGCTCCCCCAGCCTGTGCCGTCACCATGGAGAATATCTCCACTGCTGCAGTGGACGTTCATGTTGTTGGCGGCTGTGTCGTCTCCCTTGCCCTGACGGGCCTCCACACGCAGTTGGAAGGAATCCAGATATCCAGATCCACAAGCTTGCTTTGAAGTCCAATCCCCCCAGCTAGTCATACAGACAGACAGACACACACACAAAATGTGCCTTTTTTAAGGATTTCATTTGAACAACAATTGAATTGATTATATTGATAAAGAGCCATTATGTAAAAAAGATATGATTATATAATATAGGATGGTAGGACGATATGATAAGTATATTATAGGATAGCCTTACTGTCCTGGTGATTCCACCATTATATCTTCGATCGGATAAGTTATGTGTTTGCAGAACAGACGGATTCCATTGAGGGCTGTGTCATCATGCTTTCCCACAGACCTCTCCACCTAAGGGACAGTAGTTTGTCAGTTATCCAGTTGGTTTAGTTCCAGTCGCCGCCATCTTGATCGAGGTTGGGATTTTTGACATGTGATGAATGCAACATAAACAATGCCAGTACAAACGGTAATTATGTACCTTTTCTTTACACTTGCAAAGATAAAAATACTGGTGAAATCAAACATCCTTGATTTCTGGTCTGTTTCAACCCTCTATGGTGAAAGTTCCCCAACTTAAGGTTGCAACCAAGATTCTGATACCATTCTAGCAACATCCTGGATACCATCCTCGCAAAATCCTGGATGTCAGAAATCAGAATCATAAGTTGGTGAAATTTCACCATGTGATGGGTTTTCCCAGATCCAATCACATATGGATTACTGGCGTGTCTAACAGAAGTTAAAGCGGATTGAGCCTCACCCTCAGGCTGAATCCATTAGCATAGAAGTCTGTAGGACACATCTTAACTTCTTGCCAACCACCCCAATCTCCTCCGTTTTCAACTTCAATGATTGTAGATCCCTCAGAGTGAGACACCAGGGACAAGATGAGCAGACCTGTGTGTACAGGAAGGTTTGCAGTTTTTATTGTCATGACTGGAAGAAAGAAACTGTGCAGGCTGATATAAATCTACATGGAATACAGGCAAAAACAACACTGTAAGTTGGAATAGAAGTTGAAATGCAAAGTGATTTTGTAATTGCAACAAATTGTTTTTAGTTAGAATGAGGCTTTTACTAATCAAATAGACTTACAAAAATACTTTTAAATAGTGTTGACAATGTTCCTCAAGTTTCTGTATTGTTAATGTAGTTTAAACATTATTTCATTGTTCAAGAAGTGCATTTTTTAAAGGCTTTATTGCAATTAACCACAATGGAATGTTGACTCCATAACCGAATGTGTTTGGATGATATAGTGGGACTACATTTACATCACTTTCTTGATAGAACGCTGAGTGGCAAAGAGACATTCTAAGTTCATGTTAAACTTGACAGCGGCTGATATTGGAACCTGCTGTGATCCATTCAAACCCTCTAAGATTTCTCAAATGTTTGCATATACACACAGGCTACATTAACTTTATTGTCCCACATGTCACAACAAATGATGGATCAGTGGATATTTGACACATGGTCTTGTCCTAAGCAAAGTATTCAACTATTCTATATTCTATTCAGAATTTGTGTTATGTAATTATATTGTTGATTAATATTAATAATCAAGCTTACAATTAATGTAATGACATGGTATTTACACATAGTATTGAATGTAAAGTAACATGTACCAAAAGCATAGAGACACATTAAATGTAATTGCTAGAGAAATCCATAAATAGTACAATTATGTAAAATAAAATCACTGCGTTTAACACAGCATGTGTGCTCTCAGTCTGTTTGTACTGGGCCTCACAGTATTCAGGAGACTAATTGCCCGAATTACACTTATATCTGAAAGCCACCATTTTCAGGTATAAACTATTTCAAGTTATAACTGTCTGGCCTCTGACATCTGAGTTGTCGGAATGCAGCATTAACTGACTCATTGCCTGAGATACACTTCTACCCGAAAATAACCATTAATGAAATTCCCATATGTTTTACAGCACCTACCTAGACTTATTGGATAGACTGCAGTTAACAGAGGATGTGTGGTCTCAATCTGTTTGTACTGGGCCTCACACAGTCAGCAGATATAACTGACTAATTGCTTCGATTACACTTATGCCTGAAAGCCACCATAAATTACAACTCCATGATATATAAAGCACCTGTATGGAGAGTAGACTGTCACTGAGACAGAAGGAAAGACTTTTGAGGAGAAAAAGGCTGGAGCAATGGCACGTTTCAGAGGACACAATTCTTATCAGTTAAAACTAAAAGAAGTGAAAAAAAGCAGTCTCAGGATAAAACAGTTCTTTGGAGAAACGAGAAACATGACCATGTTACGCTGGTGTATAAAATATATATGAATACGTGAAAAAGCAGTGATCTGAAAAAAGATATCTTACCCATCTGCCACAGTTCTGCCCTCCGGTACACTGGCTTGGCCATGACGAGTCGATTCTTCCTGACTAAACTGGCTGTTATGGTGAGTACAGTAGCCGCCACACAGTTCTGATTGGACGGTTCTGAGATGTGAATGCTGAACAGCTTCTGGTCATTCTGAGGTTGTGATTGGGTTGCCGCCTTCTTTATAGTGAAATAAGGCCTGCCTCCCAAGCTCCCTGGCCCCTGTAGCAAGTGCTGCATCTCCCTGGTGATCCAGTGATTTGGGGGAGTCCAGCGAGCTGATAGTGCATGGTGCAACACACCATTGTGTTGCGCAAGTGCCTGTGATAATGAAGGGGAGATCATGTTAAAACGTGAAAACAGGTCAATATTGGGTTGACCAAGATCGTGTAATAGAAAGCAAACAAGGCCAGTGGGTAGTTTTGCAGCATGGGGGAGTCCATGAATGTTAGAACAGTGCAATACTGGACGGACCAAGATTGTGTAATAAAGCTCAAACAGGGCCAAGTGTGGCAGGAAAGATAGCACATCCATACCGTAAATACATTTATAGGTACATTAGTCTGATAATTTTCAAATGTTCGTATTTATTCTTTAAAGTTGAGCTGGCTCTTGAGCACAAGAATGTCATTACTTATAATTCCTTTTATGAGCACATGACTATAAACTTCTTGAACTTGAACTTGAACATATCCATGCACATTACACAGAAGGAATTGCTTTTTCATATCGTATTGCTTTATCATACTGTATGTGTATAATGTATTGTTTTTATGTCGTCAAAGCTGCCAGACCTCATAAAGGAAGCTACCACGGCCCTCATCATCCTCTGACTTAACACCATAACACATACCTGACTTAACACCATAACACATACCTGACTTAACACCATAACACATACCTGACTTAACACCATAACACATACCTTGGCAGAGCATAGATTATATTTGTTTTTACATAGCCTAACTCTACACACATATCATAACATTTTGATAGTTAGGGGTCTGGGCAGAGAAGCAGTGGGAGTAGGGTCATGGAGTGTCCAATAGACCCTTTCAACAAGGTAAACAAAAACAATGCTTGAACATTCTATTTGGGCCCCAATCTACTTCCTCTGCATTAAGATAACATATGGAATGTTAAAAAGGAAGTCTTGTGGGGCCAACTATGATGCTGATAATGGAACTCTCTTGAAAGGGCCCATATCTTCACCAATAGACTGGCTTGGACTGTGTCCATATGGGGGAGATGACTCAGTTATGAATAGTGTAATATTGTTAATAAGACTTCCTAGGGGTGACAATTTTTTAGAGGACAATTATGTCTTGAGGGATGCCTTTTCCTCGTAATAATTTTACTTTGATTAAAGGTTGTGTTCTTTAAGTGTAAGAGTAAGCTAATTCACTACAAGTTGAATTTCCTAAAACACGTTTCACTAATCTTTACCAGTATGCCAATGATTTTGGAGGACACTGTATGGTCTATCCGTGTAGGCCTACTCTCCTAAGGCAATCCTGACTTCAGGAATTTTTTTATGCCAGTGCATGTTTTAATTTACAGCAAATTAGGTGCAGCGGGGATGTGGTGGAACATGGAATGTTGTCCTTGGAATGCCATCTTTGTCATTTGGACTTTAAAATATAGTCACATCATGCTTCGCCTGCATTTGCTGGACTAAATGAGTGGTAAAAATAACTCTCAGAGGGACACCACTTTTAAAGACCATGTATGACGTACTGTAGATAATGATTTCCTGATGCCCTGGAAAGTCTGAATTCCTGGACAGCCATCACCAACAAACAAGTAGCCATCACCAACAAACAAGTAGCTGAAGATGCATCCTTGTTGGAGCCTGAGTTATGTTCTTGAGTTGGAGGATTGTGCATATGTGAGGGTTCAATCACCATAATTAAGTTTAGAGATATATGGAATAGCTTTGTAGCTAAATAGCTAAAGTTATTTACTTGGCTTTAAAGGGACACCAGGCAACGTTTTCGTGTTAATTACTCATCTTCGTAAGTCGGTATATGGTTAAATGACTCATTACAGGGCGAATGAAGAATATCCTGCTTGCAAGTTCAGTATATCGTACCCGCCGACCGAAGCAGGATCAGTTTACATCCTGCATCCACAGCACAGAGGCAGGCTAACGAAACGCTAGCGATTGTTGCAAACGTGTGTATAATGGCAGAGCTGGCGAAGAAGCAGCGAAAACCCTTGACGGAAGATGCAAAGAAAAAGAAAAGAGCTTCAGACCGAGCGAGGGGGAGTTTCGTAGAGAAAAAGCATCAGGCTTGCCTGGTGTCCCTTTAACAAGACCGGACAAGTTGTCCATGTGGGTTGTCCATCCTCTTGTTCAGTGGGTTTTCCTGTCAGAACTCTGAAGGTGTGATACTGGTTCAGTCCACCTGATGATGCCATTTGAAACAGCATTTGTTTCTTCCCCTCTTTGTCCCCTGACCTGTGTTAACTGACTTCTGTGTCCAGTGTTAGCTGCTATGCTGTGTTACCTAGCTGCCAAATCTGTGTACGTGTTGTTGGTTTACCTACCATTGTTTACTTTTGATGGTGGAATATTTTCATGACATTGTGTGACTGTTAATCTTTTTACTGAACTGATTTATGGATGATGATCATGAACTGGAATGGAATTGTGTTCATTTTATTCTTTTATTAAGTAATTGCATATTTTGCTAATTATATAGAGTCAAAGGAACAAGATTTTTTTTGTCTTCAAATTTTAACAATCCATCTAGTGTTTTTATCTGTATGTTTTAAAAAAAAAAGTAATATTATATCTACTCCGAAAAGTGATTTTCACATCAATAATAATTTTTTGACAATTAATTCCACTTTTTGCACACAAAACCCCCACTTAATGTCGAACGGTTGTTGGTTCTAAAACAATATTCATAGTTTTCAAACTTTGTGTGTAAAAACACCTCCTTCCTTGTTGCCTATGTCAAAAACGATTTCTTAATCTTTGCTTTTCTTGATGCTTTCCTTGACCTGCCATGTCATTCTGTTGTCTACCTTAAGAGAAATTTGTCTTGAAAATAACCTAATAGTACAGGCAGCACAGCACATCACTAGGTGTCATAGGCAGAGTGCTACCGGGCTGTGCAGAACCCGTATGGAATTGGTAATTAGCAGTAGGCTAAATTAATATAAATTACAAACAAACAAACAGACACACCACGGATGGCCCTATCACAGCCTAAACTAATACAAAAAACAAATAACTCAAAGGAAAACAGTGGTCAGACACTAAACCGCGTGCATTTGCTCTCCTTAAAAGCTTTCATCTATCCACAGCCAACAGGCTGGGCATGCGAGAGAAGCGATGGGGTAACAGCAACAACGGACCTCGACTTTTGGAAGCCTGCCAAAACACCAGCACAATGGCAACAGCACACTCTACAATCTTAGCATAAAGCAGTGCTGGTGGGCTGGATGAATCTTGACCGGTGGGAACAGGTTTAAGCTCGGCCTGAGCTTGTTTAATATGGACTGAGGTAACATGGATAAAGGTCCTGTGGTTAGACCAATCAAAATTTGTAATTATTTTTGGAAATCATGGATTCTTCTGGGCTAATGAGGAGAGGGCCTAGTATCCATTGTTTTAGTGCTCAGTTCCCAACATCTATGATGGTATGGAGGTGCATTAGTACCTACAGCATGGGCATCTTGCACATCTGGCAAGGCTCAATCAATTCTGAATTATGTATACAGGTTTTGAGTAACATATACGGCCATCCAGGCAATGTCTTTTCCAGTGAAGACCTTGAATATTTCAGGGAAAAATGGCAAAATTAATTTTCTTCATATTTAAACAGTATTTGTCGATAGAGGAAGAGTCTAGCTGCTAAAATTGCCTGTCTACAGTCGGTAATCGGTTTACGACATTTGTATATTATCACATTCTGCTTTTATTTGTATTTTACACGTCGTCCAAACTTTTTCTGATTTGGGGTTGTACCAGTAACCTATATGACATTTCTGAAACTGAATTCTATAGCCCATATGTGCATATGCACCTTCACAATCCACACTCTCGTTGCTGGGCTCACCATAGCTGGCATCCATCTCTACCGTTAGGCTTACATTTATCTCTTCAAATGGAGCATTACCACCACTCTCCACACCAACCAAACCAGTAAAGGCCGGGGATCCCTTTCAAAGACATCGACAATTAGTCTAGCATTATTCTTTTATTGTTTATGCCAAAATATGAGAATCTGTGGTGAGTTTCATAAAGGGCATGTCTCCTCTCCTCAGATCCTGGTGAACATCTACCGCTGCACCATCGAGAGCAACCTCACCAACTGTGTCACAGTTTTGTATGGCAACTGCTCTGTCTTTGACCGAAAGCACTGCAGAGGGTGGTGAAAACTGCCCTACGTATCACCTTCCTCAGGTTCCTCACTTCCCTCCATCGAGGCCATCCAGTAACAAAGTTAACAAAGCTGATCATAGAATTTGGTGGTTGTGTCATATTGGCAACCATAGAGTCCCAATCAAGAGCATAATATCCAGGATATTCCTGATTATGCAGGTCAAAGAATTAACTTATACTGCATATTTTAAATGACTTGTTGTCCTGATTCTTAGGATGTAAATGATTATATGAAATCTGAGGATTTGTTAGTATTCAGAGGACAGAGGTTACATTAAAAGTTATGCAAATTAATTCCCTGATGCTAATCTTGTCCATGTCCAAGGCATTTTGTTTACCAATATGAGTCCATAACGCTGGAACTGCCCTTATAAAGTTGTTACTGTAACAAGACTGGACAAATTGTCCATGTGGATTCCTCTTGTCATTCAGTAGGTGTTCGTCACAACTCTGAGACTGTGATACTGGTTTTGTCCACCTGATGGTGTCATCAGCATTTCTTTTTTCCCCCTCTATCCCTTGATCTGTGGTAGCTGACTTGTTCCTGACCTGACTACTGCAGTGTTGTGCTACCTCTGAAGCTGTTTAGTTTTGATGGTGGAATATTCTTGTGACATTGTGACTGTTATTCTTGGTTATTACTGAACTGATTTTTGGATGATCGTGATGAACTAAAATGGAATTTTGTCCCATCATTTTATTACTGAGAAAAGAGTACTGTTAGGCTATGGAACTGATTTATGATGATTTGTGGACAGCTATTTTTCAAGTTTGATGGTGAACCTTCACTTGTCCGTGAAGGTGGACAGGTTGTTTTGGTGAATTTGTCTTTGAAATTGGACATGTTTGAAAAGGTAGAATATCGTGAAAAAGTTGATAATTTAGTTCAAAAAGTGAAATTGACACTATATTGTATTATAAAATTACACTATATTACACTATACAATTACACTATATAATCATCAAAATAAAAAAACACTTGAAATAGTTTACTTTATAAGTAATGAATATATGTTGTGAAAATTGTCACTTTTTGAACTAAATTAGGGGGTAAAAATGAACATAGTGCATTTGACACACAAGAAGTTCCAGGAATGCTGAATCAGCTGTTTATTGATTGAACATAGTAAGTTTAGTTGGTACAAGTACAGACCAAATTGACAGTAACCAAATGAATGTAAATGTTTTGTATAAAGATCAAAGCCAAAAGTGCTGATAAGTGGGGGGAGGAGAGCCAAAGGGATGAGTCGGGGGCAAACGGGGATAGAGAGGGGGGCAAGTAGAGATGCCTTGTCTGCTTTTTTACTTTTTATGTTATCTATGTTGGCCATGTGGCCAAAATGTCTGTTTCCAACCCTTGTTGCAAAAGAAAAATGACAATAGAAGACAGCAATTAACTTGGAGTGTGTTTGATCATTTATGCATCTGCAGATAATTTATGTCTGCAGATGAGAGGTAGTCTTGTTAACAACAGATCATCCGAACATCATTTAGGTATGGGTCTTTTGGGTATCTTGAGCTCCATCCTTCACGTTCCTACCACAAACTAATGTGACTGTACTGTAGATGTACTCTGTGCACAGGCATATGGAGTAGAAGTTATATGGAGTAAATGTTGATGAATCTGAATATTTTTCATTTGAATTGTTGAATGTGATCAATTGTATCAGAGACTTTCTAATGAGGAGACACAGCACTCAAAAAATCCTCCATAGAAATGCATGGGGCTAGTTTGTAACGCCAATATGGCCGTTGTCTACACGTATCCTACCCCTTCCTCGGCAAAACGCCGACATGTGACATTGAGCCAATCATGTGGTGTGATGTGAATACATTGAGCCAATCATATGGTGTGTTGTGAAGACATCGTGCCAATCATGTGTTGTGAACTCGCCGCTGGAGCAAGATTGGCGTAGTGAAGCCTTGCGCATGCGCATTTCTGCCAAATAGAATGCCCGATGAGTGCCCAAAAAGCGTTACAATATGGCCGCCGAGTGGAGGGACTTGCCTAAAAGGACTTTGATTGTATTGAGAAATAAATTTGAATAGTATATTTTGAAATTGAGAACTGAATGTGGAAATGCAGAGAGAGTGACATTTTCAGTGAGGATCGTTTACATATCAGAGCTAATGAATTAAAGCTGAAGTCGGCAAGATTTTTTTGATCATATTCTCTGAAACCGACACTATGCTCCGACAGAACAACATAAATCAGCCGGTTTTAGAAAAAAACCTGCGCTTCTACCTCCACCTAGAGCCTGTTATTTATTTATATATATTTATACTGTTTCCTCCTACTGCATGTGCAAATCTCGGACTTTGAAATGACCACTAAAAAAAGGGTGAATCTGAACAAAGACAGACTATGATGTAAACACAGACTGATGTAAACCTTCCCTCTGATCACCGCCCCCTTCACACATTACGTTACCACTTCGGGTTGAGATTCCAGTTGGAGCCCTCTGAAGTTCGCCTAGAAAGATCTCGAGTAGCGAAAATCAAAGTTTGCTGTGTTAATGTACCGAAGATCACAAAACCCACTCGAAGGCAGATGACAAATGTATAGAGGGCCAAACGTCTGCGTTGCAGACTTCTTCGTCCCTGTGAGAGGTGCGATTATTCAAAATCCCCATGTTATTTTCCAATAGGAAAAATCGCAAGATATCGGATCTTCTTCCATGGGCAAAGATGGAAGCTTTTTTGTAGGCTAACTTCCGAGGTCTATTGTAAATGGTCTTTGACTGCAGGGCAGCCAAAGCTCACTTAATTATTCATGGGGGTGCCAGATAAGCAAGAGTTGGTGCTAGATATATCTGCTCAAATAGGCCATTTTATTCCCCAGCCTAATTATATAGGGTTGTAAATGGGAGCACCAAAAAGTAAAATACTCAGTTCATCCATTCTATGTGATCTTTAAATGCTAGATGCTGGACAGAAATATACAGGAAAATGAGGAAAATGGAGAAGTACAGTATACTTCTTGTACAGTACAAGTATATTTATTTATATAGCACAAATCATATACTGGGGTAATTCAATGTGCTTTACATAAACATTAGCATTAGCAAATAAAAGCAGATAAGGACAATAGTTTAAAAAATTTAAAAGTAAAGTACATAAGATAATTAATTAATACCCCCCCCCATAAAAGACACAAGGTAGGATAATTAAAATACTTTTTTTTTCCTTTTTGCTGAACTGCAAAACAATGCTTGAACATTCTATTTGGGCCCCAATCTACTTCCTCTGCATTAAGATAACATATGGAATGTTAAAACGGAAGCCTTATGGGGCCAACTATGATGCTGATAATGGAACTCTCTTGAAAGGGTCCATATATGCATCTGCAAGGTATTAACAACAGATCATTCGAACATCATTGAGGGCAGTGTCGTCACCCGTTCCTTGTGGCCCTTCCACCTTGACTTGCATACCACATACCCCGTTTGGGCATCTTGAGCTCCATCTGCCCCAGCTCCCCCAGCCTGTGCCGTCACCATGGAGAATATCTCCACTGCTGCAGTGGACGTTCATGTTGTTGGCGGCTGTATCGTCTCCATCGCCCTGAGAGGCCTCCACACGCAGTTGGAAGGAATCCAGATATCCAGATCCACAAGCTTGCTTTGAAGTCCAATCCCCCCAGCTAGTCATACAGACAGACAGACACACACACAAAATTTGCCTTTTTTAAGGATTTCATTTCAACAACAATTTAATTGATTATATTGATAAAGAGCCATTATGTAAAAAAGATATGATAATATAATATAGGATGGTAGGACGATATGATAAGTATATTATAGGATAACCTTACTGTCCTGGTGATTCCACCATTATATCTTTGATCGGATAAGTTATGTGTTTGCAGAACAGACGGATTCCATTGAGGGCTGTGTCATCATCCTTTCCCACAGACCTCTCCACCTACGGGACAGTAGTTTGTCAGTTATCCAGTTGGTTTAGTTCCAGTCGCAGCGATCTTGCAAGGAGAAAGTCCGTACAAGTCGATTACCGAAATCTCCCTTTGTGACCATTTTGTGCCATATTCGGTAATCAAGTTTGGGATTTTTGACATGTGATGAATGCAACATAAACAATGCCAGTACAAACGGTAATTATGTAACTTTTCTTTACACTTGCAAAGATAAAAATACTGGTGAAATCAAACATCCTTGATTTCTGGTCCGTTTCAACCCTCTCTGGTGAAAGTTCCCCAACTTAAGATTCTGATAGTACCATTCTAGCAACATCCTGGATACCATCCTCGCAAAATCCTGGATGTTGCTAGGATGGTATCAGAATCATAAGTTGGTGAAATTTCACCATGCGATGGGTTTTCCCAGATCCAATCACATATGGATTACTGGCGTGTCTAACAGAAGTTAAAGCGGATTGAGCCTCACCCTCAGGCTGAATCCATTAGCGTTGAAGTCTGTAGGACACATCTTAACTTCTTGCCAGCCACCCCAACCTCCTCCGTTTTCAACTTGAATGATTGTAGATCCCTCAGAGTGAGACACCAGGGACAAGATGAGCAGACCTGTGTGTACAGGAAGGTTTGCAGTTTTTATTGTCATGACTGGAAGAAAGAAACTGTGCAGGCTGATCTATAGATACACTAAATCTACATGGAATACAGGCAAAAACAACACTGTAAGTTGGAATAGATCCCCAGTTGAAATGCAAAGTGATTTTGTAATTGCAACAAATTGATTTTTGATAGAATGAGGCTTTTACTAATCAAATAGACTTACAAAAATACTTTTAAATAGTGTTGACAATGTTCCTCAAGTTTCTGTATTGTTAATGTAGTTTAAACATTATTTCATTGTTCAAGAAGTGCATTTTTTTTATAGGCTTTATTGCAATTAACCACAATGGAATGTTGACTCCATAACCAAATGTGTTTGGATTATATAATAGTGGGACTACATTTACATCACTTTCTTGATAGAACGCTGAGTGGCAAAGAGACATTCTAAGTTCATGTTAAACTTGACAGCGGCTGATATTGGAACCTGCTGTGATCCATTCAAACCATCTAACATTTCTCAAATGTTTGCATATACACACAGGCTACATTAACTGTATTGTCCCACATGTCACAACAAATGCATACATGATGGATTTGTGGATATTTGACACATGGTCTTGTTCTAAGCAAAGTGTTTAACTATTCTATATCCTATTCAGAATGTGTGGTATGTAATTATATTGTTGATGAATGTTAATAATTAACAGTTAATAAAGCTTACAATTAATGTAATGACATGCTATTTACACATAGTATTGAATGTATAGTAACATGTACCATAAGCATAGAGACACATTAAATGAGAAATCCATAAATAGTACAACTATGTAAAATAAAATCACTGCGTTTAACACAGCATGTGCTCTCAGTCTGTTGGGCCTCACAGTATTCAGGAGATATAACGGACTAATTGCCTGAATTACACTTATATCTGGAAGCCACCATTTTCAGGTATAAACTATTTCAAGTTATAACTGTCTGGCCTCTGATGACTGAGTTGTCGGAATGCAGCATTAACTGACTCATTGCCTGAGATACACTTCTACCCAAAAACCGACATTAATGAAATCCCCATATGTTTTACAGCACCTACCTAGACTTATTGGATAGACTGCAGTTAACAGAGCATGTGTGGTCTCAATCTGTTTGTACTGGGCCTCACACATTCAGCAGATATAACTGACTAATTGCCTCAATTACACTTATGCCTGAAAGGCACCATGAATTACAACTCCGTGATATGTTTTACAACACCTGCATGGAGAGTAGACAGTCACTGAGACAGAAGGAAAGACTTTTGAGGAGAAAAAGGCTGGAGCAATGGCACGTTTCAGAGGACACAATTCTTATCAGTTAAAACTAAAAGAAGTGAAAAAAAGCAGTCTCAGGATAAAACTGTTCTTTGGAGAAACGAGAAACATGACCATGTTACGCTGTATAAAATATATATGAATACGTGAAAGAGCAGTGATCTGAAAAAAGATAACTTACCCATCTGCCACAGTTCTGCCCTTCGGTACACTGGCTTGGCCATGACGAGTCGATTCTTCCTGACTAAACTGGCTGTTATGGTGAGTACAGTCTGCCACACAGTTCTCATTGGACGGTTCTGAGATGTGAATGCTGAACAGGTTCTGGGCATTCTGAGGTTGTGATTGGGTTGCCGCCTTCTTTATAGTGAAATAAGGCCCGCCTCCCATGCTCCCTGGCCCCTGCAGCAAGTCCTACTGTACATCTCTCCCTGGTGATCCAGTGATTTGGGGGAGTCCAGCGAGCTGATAGTACATGGTGCAACACATCGTTGTGCTGCGCAAGTGCCTCTGATAATGAAGGGGAGATCATGTTAAAACATGACAACAGGTCAATATTGGGTTGACCAAGATCGTGTAATAGAAAGCAAACAAGGCCAGTGGCTAGTTTTGCAGCATGGGAGAGTCCATGAATGTAAGAACAGTGCAATACTGGGCAGCCGTGGCCCACTGGTTAGCACTCTGGACTTGTAACCGGAGGGTTGCCGGTTCGAGCCCCGACCAGTGGGCCGCGGCTGAAGTGCCCTTGAGCAAGGCACCTAACCCCTCACTGCTCCCTGAGCGCCGCCGTTGAAGCAGGCAGATCACTGCGCCGGGATTAGTGTGTGCTTCACCTCACTGTGTGTTCACTGTGTGCTGTTTGTGTTTCATTAATTCACCGATTGGGTTAAAATGCAGAGACCAAATTTCCCTCACGGGATCAAAAAAGTATATATAGGCCTACTTACTTATACTTACTGGACTGACCAAGATTGTGTAATAAAGCTCAAACACGGCCAAGTGTGGCAGGAAAGAGATGCCCAGGCATAATATATTTGACTTTTCAATAGCATATCCATACCGTAGATACATTTATAGATACATTAACCTGATAACTTTCAAATGTTCGTTTTTTTTCTTTTTGCCACTTTCAACCAGGCTTGGAATTTCACCATTCTGGGGGCAAGGCCACTTTGCCTTCAGTTGGGCATATTTGGTGGGGGGCACCAAGGCCAAAGTTAACTATACAGTAGTAGGCTATAAAATGATCAAAGTTGTATTTAGCCTATTCACTGCAGTAGACCTGCATCACTGTATGAAACATTACAAAAACATGAAACATGACATATTACATAGAACTGTAAATCATCTGATCATCTAATAATTACTATCTAGGCTATATATAACATTTATTTTATATTTGGCCTGCTATGAAATCATGTAGCCTATTGAACAATTTCAATTTAAGCACAGCTCAGCTTTAAGAAACTCAAATAGCATAGATGCATGCTTAGCATTTTGTGATCATTAAGGCTACTTTCACAAACTTTTAGCCAGCTGTACTCTGATTTACCAATATCTCGGTGATATTTGTAACATTTATTTTGTATTTGGCCCGTTATGAAATCATGTTGAACAATTTAAACACATTGTAAAACTTAAAGCCCAAATTTGGAGACATGCATGTCGAAATTTACTGCAAATTCAAAACTGGATTACTCTGGAACGGCTAACTGTACAGGGGACTGCTTTACACCTTTGTGTTCGGTAAGGTCTGCTGTTTATACTGATATATGGTTTGTCGTGTGTTAGAATACGGGTTCGTGAAGTATTCCACCGAGATTAATGGGTAGGAAGATCATGGACGCAAAACCTTCAGTAGAATGTATGATTGAATTGAATTATATTATTTACTTTTCTCGCGAACCGTTCAACACAGCAATTATCGGCTAACATCGTTTAAAAGCTGAGAAAAAGCTCTTTCATGTGATACTTGTGATGTCTGTGTGATGAATAGGCTACTTCGCGAGTAGTTCAACTGAGAAGAATGGGTGAATAATAGACCAATAGACTGACTTGGACTGTGGCCATATGGGGGAGATGACTCAGTTATGAATAGTGTAATATTGTTAATAAGACTTCCTAGGGGTGGCAATTATGTCTTGAGGGATGCCTTTTCCTCGTAATAATTTTACTTTGATTAAAGGTTGTGTTCTTTAAGTGTAACAACTTGTAACTGTTGTTAAAATCTTCATTTAGGTCTATATTTTATTGTTTGTAACTGATCTGATTGAATTTGATGGAGAATTACACTCTTTTTACATCATAAATATGGTGTGCAACCATACAGAAACAACATTTTTCACATGGTAATATTATATATGGCTATTAATTCCACTTTTTGCACACAAAACCCCCACTTAATGTCGAACGGTTGTTGGTTCTAAAACAATTCCTAGTTTTCAAACTTTGTGTGTAAAAACACCTCCTTCCTTGTTGCCTATGTCAAAAACGATTTCTTAATCTTTGCTTTTCTTGATGCTTTCCTTGACCTGCCATGTCATTCTGTTGTCTACCTTAAGATAAATTTGTCTTGGAAATAACCTAATAGTCTAACCTAATAATCTTTTCAGTCATATATTGACTCTTGATCAATTACTAAGTGTGGGCCTATTGTGGGCCTACTGTCACATGTCCACAGGAGCAGTTAACTGTAGGGACAGGAAATGTAATCAAATGTATACCTTGTCATGTCTTGATTGATTCACTCTCACTACAACAATGGTCTCAAGTCTCATCAAAGTACTCTCAAATCAGCTGACCTCCAACCATGTGATCCCAAATCAGATGACCTCCAATCATGTGATCCATATCAATGTAACCAACTGGGCAATTCCATGCAAAGGTTATCCTTACCATGGGAAAAAAAAGTTGTGCATACGCAAATTGTTCCATAGTAGGCCGATTGTAACTTGTAACTGTTGTTAAAATCTTCATTTAGGTCTATATTTTATTGTTTGTAACTGATCTGATTGAATTTGATGGAGCATGACACTCTTTTTACATCATAAATATGGTGTGCAACCATACAGAAACAACATTTTTCACATGGTAATATTATACATATTTAAAAAGTGGATAAATGGACCCAAGGTTCAAACAAATTGTGTCACTTGACAAATTCCAGATTGACAAGGGAATGGTAGAGCAATGTCTATGCTCAGCTTGCATTTAAGACCACAACTCCTTACATTTGTAAGGCTTTTGTTTTTAAGTCAGCAAGTTCCATGGCCATGTCACATCCATAACGTTTTATAGGAAAAGTTTATGCTACACAGTGTTGATGCGACAATGTCCATAGTGTCTGCGCAAAGTTGATTTATATCAATGTAAAGTGCAGTGGTGGAGGAAGTACTGAATCTCAGTACTTAAGTAAAAGTACAAATACACAGAGAAATATTTACTTTAGTAAAAGTAAAAGTACCACAATATCAACCCTACTTAAGTAAAAGTAAAAAGTACCTGGTTTTAAATGTACTTTAAGTATTAAAAGTAAAAGTATTTGCATAATGATTTATTCTCTTAATATCTATATTCTAAAAGAAAAATTAGTATGGGCTGTGGCATTTTAATTAAGCTAGTTTTACTCTAGTTATACTCGACTAGATAGTTTTAAGCTAATGCAATTGTGCTTACCATCTGTGGCCCAGTTTACATTCTGACCTACAATTCTAGAGACTGTAATTCTGGTTATCTACTAGGGTGATCTGCTGAGTATATCATTCAGCAAAACACGAGAGCCTGAAGTTTAACGGGGTAGACCAGGGAAACGTCGGGTGGATCGTAATGCCAATTCTGCTGATTGAACAGAAAAGTTGCTGAGAAAGGTGTCTTTATGATTAGGTTTAGTTTCACTTGCGCAGACGCACATAGACATTGAATGAGCGCTCACATTTCTACCCCCCAATTGTAGGCACTGGCGCCTTAATGCAGGGGCTTACCTGGGCTTCAGCCCAGGGGCCTCGACCAATGAGGGGCCTCCTAATAATAATAATGATAATCAATAATAATAAACGGCGTGTCCGTATTCGCGGCGTCATTAGCCTACTCTGGAGCTAGCCTAAATAATTGAGCACATCGTACTGCTCTACAATTACATCCATGCAGAGGCCCCCTTTGTCTTCTCCAATTCTAAAATGTAACAAAATGTAACAAAACGTAATAAATCCCAACGGGTGTAGAGGAGAGGCTGAAACTGACTGACAAACTTATCATACAAACTCTGGAGATAACGTGGGTAGGATTGAAGCAACGATAAACGAATGACGTGGATTCCTGTAACTGTCCATGAAAACAAGGCATAGCAGGTAAATATCGTAACAAATGGCCTGGAAATGAAACGGCTTTATGTATTTCACTTGTCTCATTGGAGTGAACGCAGAACATGGGCTGTGGCGCAAATAAATGAATTAGTGATCTGCATCTCCGTTCACCAACAGCTAAGTTTGTGCTAACCCATTCGCACATATAATAGTCTATGTTATGTTTTCTCCATTGTTAACGTGAGATATGTCTCCATGTAGTGTGATAATGCATAAGGTAGCCATGTTCACGTCACATGAGCCAGCTTGTTCTGTAGGCTAAAAGTATTTCTGTCCTCCCAAACTGCGTTAAACTGGTGTGTTAAGTAGACAGAATTTCAAAAAAACTCCTGGGGAACCCCCCGACACGACAAACACATGCACTTTTGAAAAGCGTTTAAACGTCCATGTGTACCCATCTTTTAACTTAGCCTACAGCCAGTGTTGTAAAAGTTCAACGCTTGTTTTCGTGCAGTAGGCTAGCCTTTTTGATAAGCGATGTCATGGGTAGGCTGACGTGATTCGAGGGCTTTCTGTTCCTGTTTATGTAAAGGTTTTACGTGCTGAATAATGATAGGCTACACTGCATGTTATTAACCAAAAGCGCACGCTATGTGTCGGGTCAGATCGCGGGCCGGGTATCATTTAATCATAATTAATATTTGCGGTTGGGGGGGGGGGGGGGTCCTTAAAAAACATATAGCCCAGGGGCCTCGGGTGGTATTAAGGCGCCCCTGCCTGCAACACATGTGCATGTAAATGAGTGTGTGCATATGTGAGTGTGCTTTTGTTTATAAGAGTGTGTGTGTGTGTGTGTGTGTGTCTGTGTGTGTGCATGTGCGTATGTGTGCCTGCGTTTGTGTGTTTATGTGTGTGTGTGTGTGTGTGTGCGTGTGTGTGTTTGCATGCGCACATGCGTGCCTGTGTGTGTGTGTTTATGTGTCTGCATTCATGTGGGTGGGTGTTTGTGCATGTGTGTGTGTGCTTGCCGGTCTGTATGTGTTTATGTGTGTGTGCGCTTGCCTGTCTGTATGTGTGCGACTGTGCGTGAGTGTGTGTGTGTGTGCGCATGTGCGTGTGTGTGCATGTGCGTGTGTGCATGTGCGCGTGCATGTACTTTATGTGTGCACAGTGCCGGTTCAGACCTCCATGGGGCCCTAAGCAAAATCCTGCTAAGGGGCCCTCCTACCTGAACTCTGAGCGCGAAAATGTAACCATTTTTTTACAGTATCGTCAATAGTCAGTAACCCAATACAATCATCCCACCCCATTTTGGATGTCTATGGAAGTTACCAAATATAGTGTTTTTCCCTATAAAGGACTAGGAGAAAGAAACACAATTGTGTGTGAATCACCTTCACACAGCAATAAATACCCAGTTTCAGTGTCTGGGCTGTTTGCTTTTGATGCTTGCTGTACCCCTTGCAAAAAATAACTGCTGTTTTTTCAAGTACAATTCAGTTATACCACAGTAGGCTATAGTGCAGTATAGTATTTTTTTAGTGTCCAAAATACTGCATTTTTGTAGTAAAGTACAGTACTATGCAGTACAAGTCTAAAATACTGCATTCCCTGCATAAGAACTGCATATTTTCTCCAAAACTGCGGTTTTCATACTCAGAAATCTGCAGTTTGACACTTGAAGTAATGCAGTTTTTTTGTAAGGGTCTGGTTGTGCTAGTAGCCTACTGGCTGACTGTTCTTCACCTGTGTGTCTGTAGTAGGCTACTGTACTTGCCAAAGACATTGGCTATGAACTGGCTACCCTGATTCTCTTATTATTTCAATATTTTTTTCAAACGTAGACTATTTTAAACAATCATTTTAATACTTCATATAGGCCTAATTTACCATGTGCATCTATCATCCATGCAGCACAGCGAATCAAATACATTACAAATGTACAAATCAATACATTAGGCTAGACCTACTTTCCATTTTGCATACGTTCAGTTGTAAGCTATAAAGCTTGACTGAAACATTGTAAAACAATTAGTTCTTTTAAAAATGTATGGGAAGAATGAAATCAACTATTAGTTTCGACGGGTCCTCGCTTGTTTCTGCTGAAAAACTGCTAGTTTCATCCCGAGCTGCACGTTATGAACGCATTTAAAGATGCGGTCATTTAAAAAAAAAATATGTAGCCAGTCGCCCGCATTCAAACAAACGGAATATGCGATTATATTTCACAACTTTGCGAAGTACTGTGAATGGGAAAGGCTGGCTGGCAAGCAAGCCGCAGACAGATCAGGGGACAGATCACTTTCCTGTTAGGTAGGCTTATGCTAGACCAGCAACACGCGCTGGAGAGACGCAATGTTGACATCAAACCATGGAACGAACGCAAGTTTACCCGACTGCTGTTCCCGCTGTCATTCTCGTGGCGTTTCTTCCGTTTTTCATGCATTGAATGGTAATTCGGTTTCATGTTCATCTTCGTAATGTATGAGGCACTGTCGCTATAACTGTATAGGGCCTAACTCAGGGCTGCCAACTTTTCAAAAAACCTTGGAGTGAGATTTGGTGGGGCCAACCAAAATTTTGCTGCGGAAATTTTTGTTTGGCTCATTCAGCATTATACCGTACAGTAAACAAAACGTACATCAGTGGTTCTCAGGTGTAGGGACCAGGCATGGACGGATTATGAACTTTCGGGCCTCTGGCCCACATGTATTAAGGGCTCCACTAATTGTCGCATATGTGGAAGGGGGGTTTGGGGGTCCTCCCCCAGAATTTTTTTAATTTGTTTGATGTGATTTCCTGTATTCTGGTGCATTTTGGTAGCTTAGAAATCTAGACACACCCTAGCGGCAGCAAATTACATTTGCTTCCAGGGCTAGTCTAGCAACTCTCCGTTGGCTTGTGAGCTCGAAAAATTAAACTTCTATCAGGCCAATCAAATCGTCTATAGAGTCGTTAGGGGGGCATAACATAATGATGGATGGCAGAGTTGCAACGGTTTGGCTTGAATTCCCTGCTACTTGAAAACAAAGAAGATGGATATTGCTGTTGGCCAACAGTGTGACACGAGTTAAGCTTGTTTTGAGATGGCAGATGACAAGTTTGAACTGTCCAACTAGCTCCGCTGGTGGGAAAACGCATGGGACTCAGTGCTGTCCTATTGCGTGCAGAGGGAATTTGAAAGACAACCGATTATCCGGCCACTCGGACTGAGCACTGCGAACGGTGAGTGCCCAGACCCTACATTTTAATGCATTTAGGGAATGGCCAATACTAAATTCAATCAGATTCATAGCCTACATCCTGATGTGTTGATATTGAGGCAATGATTCCATGCAAAGGCTTGGGCTTCAGGGCCCCCTGACACCTTGGGCCCCTGGGTCTGGGCCCAGAAGGCCCGTGCAGTAATCCATCCCTGGGACCAGGGTCCCAGAGTTAAATGAACATTGGTATCAAAGGGATCTAGCCTACTACTGGGACCATGGGCGTCGGAGGCATTGTGAAAGTGGGTGGGACATATCAGGGACAAAAAAAAATATTTTTTTGGACTAGATGCAATTTCCTAAATTCTGGTACATTTTAACAGGTTATTTAGATACTTCTATATAACAAAATAAAGCCAGCCTACGAAATTAATAAAAAGTAAATCATGCATAATTTAAAAATAACTCTACTTGGCTACGCAATAAGGTTTCCATTACAGCACCGCAGACGTTCAATGAACGCATGAAAGCGGATGGTTTGTTTGAAATCCCGACACTCTTTCAACTACATGAAACGTAATAGTGATCATCAAATACCTCCCCAGATTTCAGTGCCCATCAGTCCCAACATTTAACAATATAATCAAACAGTCCAAAAGTAAATTAAATATCAAACTAAACCGAAAATGTCATGCTTTTGAAGGCCTACCAGTATGCCGCTCCAAGAAACGCATGTCTCAAAATAAAACTTAAAGGAAATAAAGGGCTGTCTCGAATACAATCCTGCCCCTAAAGGCCTGTACTTTGTCTTAAGACCCTGGCCATAATTTGAGGATTTACAGTATCTAAGTAGACAAACTGGCTTCAGATATCCAACAGAGTGAATAGAGATTGTGCAGTCTTAGCTGTGGTTAGTGACGTGATGCTGTTAATGGGGAGTTTTACATAGCCTAGCGTAAACCTACAGTATAGGTTATTATTTATTTGGCGTACCTATAAGGCTTTTTACCTTATCAAAAGTGAGGGGGATGACTGATCTCTTCAACACTGCGGGAGATTTGGCGCTTGTCACTGTGTGTGTGACAGAAGAGGAATGGGAGAATGCGTGTAACAAAAAAAAAAAAGTTTATGAGCGATTTACGCGCAAATGGGAGAATCCAATGAAAATGACAATGAAGCACTAAACAGATGCTGAAAACAGCACTGGTATTTCGCACGGCAAAAGTGTGTGTGTGTGGGGGGGGTCCAAACTAACAATTTTAAAAAGTGGGTGGGTGTTTTGTAAGAATTTAAGAAATGTTTGTATATTTTAACTTTTAAATGCATCAATCAGGTGCACTTTTAAAATAAATTCAGACTTGCTTATTTTTATGGAAATATTTGTGCTGTAGCCTAAGCTATTTTGCACTTCAGAATTATAACCATGCACACACAGGTGGAATAGTTATGTTGATATTGCAATAAGTTCACAACCACAAAAACATATGCTACATTTCACAGTTCAGAAATGTTCAAAAATGTGTGTACATTTCAGCACTTAATGAAATTATGCAGAAGTGGTCACCTGTGTTATTCAGCTAGTTTATTTAAGATAATATAGGGGAGACCGGGGCTGGTTGGAACACTTTTCACTCTCGGTTATATTTCTCCGTCTTACAATGCGTTGAAATGGTCAAATTGTGATTAACTGAAAGCTTGGGATCTCAGCTACAAAATGTATACATTCAATGTCAACAAATGATCCCTTGTTTTGAGTTATACATGATTAAAGTGGTGTTGTGCACGTGTTCCAACCTGCCCCATGCACGGGGTTGGTTGGCACATGTAGTCGGGGTTGGTTGGAACACCTATGTTATAGTCCTTTGCAGTACTCCTTTTGCTTTTGTTTGAAGTGCTCATCTATATCACTACCTGTAGGGCTTTGCTGATTTCTTTTCTGTGTTTTTATTCAGTAGGGCCCACCGTCAAGACCAATTTGGTCCCTACCGATTTTTTTTTTACTTCAAATGTTTAAAAATGTCTGAAATGCTTCCAAATGTAAAACTATGTTCAGTAATTACAATAACAATGTTAAAATAAAGATTGATGATGTTTTTATGTGTAAAATACAAAGTTTATAGATTTGTCACAAAATAGCCAAAGAGAATGTATGTGCCAACCAACCCCAAAATCAGTGTGCCAACCTGCCCCGCCCACATTAGGTCAAACTTTTTTGCACCAATGCTGTTAGCCTGCTAATATCGGTCACCTCAGGTTTTTAAACTTCATTTTAAATTGTAGATGAGTCCCCTAGCAATCAATTATAATGAATATTTTTTATATATCCCTAACTATTACCCTTCTAGGATGTATTTAGTGGGAGGTGCATATTCTAAGTTTTGACACTACAAAATCAAAAAGTTGTTCTCACCTAAAGGGTTAATGACCTGGAGACCAGTTACATACGTGAGTTTACTCTACTCAATAAGGCCGTCAGTTTAGTGTTGGAATTTTGTTGCAGCTCCCTCTAGTAGCCTGGATATTAACAGTGTCTCAACCTGCCCTTGTTCCAACCAGCCCCGGTCTCCCCTATTGGTCATTGCAATGGCCATAGCCTATAGCCTACATGCTATTCCTTTTTCAGGATGTACCCATATCTGCATGATGTGAATGTTTGCATATGGCTTATGTCAGGCTTTATATCAATATTTGTGTCTCGTTATTTGATTTTCTTCATATTTTTGCATTAATGTCACTAGGAAGCATGCCAATATAAATATATTCATTTATCTGTAATGGGATTGGCTGGAACCTGACAATATAAGAACCATGATAGTGGGATAATCTATGGCTGAGCAATTTACAAAAATGTATGTAGGCCTACTGACAAATAGTTTACATTAGAATACATTATAATTTCGCCCCAATGAGGCTATGTAGAAATGTGTTGCAATTTCAAAACCGGATTACTCAGAAACCACTTATTGCACAGAGGCATGCTTTATATCCTCGTATTCGGTACGGTTTGCTGTTTATTGTGATATTGGGTTTGCCACGTGTTGTGTGAAGGGTTAGTGAAATATTAAACCGAGAGTAATGGGTGTGCACTGTGTGCAAAATGCAAATATGATTAGCCTAAATTGCACGTCGGTTCAATGTTAATTTTCTCGCGAACCATTTATCACAGCAACTTGGCGCTAATATCATTGGAAAGCTTAGATTCCGCACGTTCACCTGATGTGTGACATCATATGTATAGGTTTAGTTTAGTTGAACCTCATCTGCCAGGTATTTTATCTACCAGGTTGACACTTCAGCGTGAAAAATACTCAATAATACTCAAAGCATACCTGAAGCCGGGGAAATGCGGGGGGAATGCGCCTGGGACGGCTTCTGAAGTAGCATCGCAAATGAGAGAAAATTTAGAAAATTCCACAGATAGGGGGTGCTCTTGAACCCTCTTACCGTCTCTGAAAGCATAACCGTGGCTCAACAGGTAGATCTATAGATAGGCTAAACTAATTTTTCAGGCATCTGACGCATCTGACCGACCGGGTTGAGCGTGAGAAATCGGGGGTGTGGCGTGTGAGTGTGTGAAACTAATCAAATGCGTGTGTCTCACGGCCAATGCGTGAGAGTTGGCACCTATGCTAACTTGTCTGTCACTAGCTTGACTCAAGAGGAGACGGGGGAGGGGGCCTTCATTAACTTGCGGGGCCCTACGCAATTTGCGTAGTGTGCGTATAGGGAGAACCGGCCCTGTGTGTGCAAATCACAAATGAGTGGGTATGGGTTAGGTTGATTCGGGCTCTTGAGACTAACATACCATAAATATTTTGTCATCTTGGGTGCAACGGTTCAGGTAGGGCTAGTTATTTTGGGGAGTGGCCACCAAGTTTCATGTTCCCTGGTGTTTCAGTAACCCGGGAATCACTGACCAAAATTGATGACGGTAAAAGAAAAAAATAAATGTCTTTTTTATATTTTGAATGACTTGTTGTCCTGATTCTTCCTGTGAATCTTAGTGGGCTGAGGAAGCAATAATTTCATCGCTAGTTTTTCATGATTACTATTTCAATTGTTTCATATCAAAATTCACTACCTAATTATGTGTTTTATGTAGTTTGTCGAGGACTGGTTCAGACACGTCACATCCATAACGTGAAACCGTCACATCCATAACGCCAGTTTTTCCTACATAATGCATTATGAAAATGATGCATAGTTTCAAAAACACACTTTTTGTGTTCATTCAAGTCTCCTTCATGCTACATATATCATAGTTTCGGCAGTTTCCTTCAAAATTCACAGAGTTTGTACAAAACATGTAATCTCTCACAAAAGTGTGTCCATTTCATGTCACATCCATAACGCTGATAAAATGCCTTGTATTCTTAGGATGAAATTGATTATATGAAATTTGAGGATTTCTCAGTATTCAGAGGACAGAGGTTACATTAAAAGTTATGCAAATTAATTCACTGATACTAATTTTGCCCCCACTCTAAGGCATTTTGTTTACCAATATGAGTCCACATCCATAACGCTGGAACTGCCCAACTACAAACTAGGTAGCCTATTTAAGTGAAGTTTACAGAGCATTCTAGGAGCCATTCTGTAGTCAGAATCTCCCGCACCACTAAGGTGTGTAGCCATCATCCTCTGAGCTGGTATGTTCATTCTCTGATTGCTTCATATGGCTTCCTAAATGATCCTTTAACCTGTTTTCGTAACTTTCACATTATTCATTTAGATGTACCTTCTATAATGTATTGGATGAATAGCTTGTATCTGACAAATAAATTGTTATGCTTTGACCCGCATAGTTTTCTAGAATTTCTTTAGATATCCCTCAAAGTTTAAGATGTGCCAGGAGGAACGGCTAGGATTAGTCTCCAGGGCCGTGGGGGATAAATCAGTGCAGGGCCGTAGTCACCATAGACATTGAGGGGGACGTGTCCCCCCCAATATTCAAATATGACCAAAATGTCCCCCCCAATATTCGGACATAGAAAAATAAATAAAGAATAAAGTGCTATACTAGGCCTACAGGAAACCAACACGTACTGTAGCTGAAATGTAATCAAACGTAAATAACGCACAAATTAGTGACCTATGGTTCCAGAGTAGCCTACACCCCTGAGTGGTTTGTCCTGGTGATTTTCCGTTTTTCGTTAGTGGAGTGAGCTATCAAAAGCTTCCATTTAATGCACCCTACTGCGGTGAGGTAGGGCTGTTAACAATATCGCAAAAGCTACTGGTACAATTTTCACAAAACTTCTTGAAAAGGTGTAGCACAGGCTAAGGAAATCCCATACACGTTTGGAGCCGATCAGACTGAAAGGGAACATTTTCCATATTGTAGCCTATTCTCGCAATGATAGCAAAAGTGAAACGTTTTATTTTAAATGATGAATTGTGCAAGCCTGTGTGATTTCTTTCACGTCTTTCAACATAAATAATGCATTCATATGCTAGTAGTAATGTCAGAAATTACCGTTTATAGGCCTCTTAGAAATTATTGTTGCATCTTGCATATTATTTAGATGCGCACACAATCGCGCAGCCATGCAGGCAAAACGATCAAATGTGGCGACGTTTACAATAGGCCTACGTGATAGCCTACAGTTAATGTGAATCGCGGACAATAACCAAAGAAAGGAATTTGCACCTCCATTCACCAATGCATACAGGGGTAACATGAGGTGGGTCAGACAGAAGAGGGGCCTGTCTTAGTGGCCTATTCCTGAATCCTGTCCCTTTCAAACTATGTTAAAATTGTGTGATTAGCCGCCAGCATAATAAAATCTAAATTAAAAGACAAAATCTTATTAGACTCCAAATGAGTCTAAGCATTAGTTTAAAACAATCTTCAGGTGTAAGTAATAGGCTAAGTCAAAGAACCACATTCTGTGTAATATAGAGGTTATCATAAGATACTCTAGTTTGTAATTTCTTTTAAAGTATACATTTTGAACACAAATGGAGTCACTGGTCCAGGGATGGACCAGTGAAGTTGCTTCTTCTCCACCCTTCTCTTTTCACAAAACTCACCGGGGGGGGGGGGTTCATAATCCATCCATGCCATTCCTATGTCCGTCAAAAGTTAATTTTTGACTGACCTAACGACTTGTTTGTGATTTTTAATAATATTTTTGCATGGTAGGAAATGTATTGAAATTCTGTTTGAGGGTTCCTCAGACCCCACCACAGATTTGGTCCCCCCCAATGTTTACATCATGACTACGGCCTTGAATCAGTGAAAGTGTAGGCATGCTACCAGGAGAACTGGCCATCGTATTATACTGTGGTGGGTCACTGATTTTATTAGTAGTCTGGGATTAGACAGCTAACCTTAGCACACCCTGAACCCTCTGTAGCTTCGGTAAGATGTTCTGCCCAGATGAGCATAGTGGTCCAGGTCAGCACTATAGCCTCTTTCACAGGATCATTACTCAAGTAAAGGTGCCTCCCGAATTAATCGGCCGAGGAGGGCCTCGCACACTATTCTTGGGGAAGATGCGTCTAATTAAATAGCTAGAAGGCATTCTTGTAACAGCATTGTGGGTAGGCCTACATCGGCCTACTATGGATAGTAATATTACTTTGACTGAAACTTCTCCATATCTAGCGGGGTCAGAATCATTAGGTTAACAGGGGTTCTATAATCAATTGTTATTTCCAACAGCGCGCGGGACAGCTTCACGATTTCCTTCGACCACTCCCAGTTCCCTCATTGGTCCTGACGAGTGACGTCTACAACCCCACTCTCCTCTGGGAGGAGCTACAGGTCCCTCTGCAACCCTTCTGTTTGTTTGTGCATGTGTGTCACCTACTAGCCTGGGTTTTCCCATGCTGCCGTACGCGCGTGATTTTATTTACGCTGCTAGGCAGCCTGGATTCCATGGAGCAAATTTTCGCCTCAGTTAGGGGACCAATCACAGAACGGATGGAGGGCAGCAAGACGACGACGACACACCGAAGCCGTTATGAGCTACGTACAGACGCATTTGATAGACATTCGTAGCGCCTAATAAACGGCTCTGGGCATTCGTAAACCACGTTTCAAATACGAGAAAATGAATGTATAGTTCCCAGACCCTATCATCTCAATGACATGAGGTCTGACATTAACCAGGCTAGTCACCTACACTGAAAAAAAGAGAATTTGCTGGATTTACTTGTTTTTATCATGTACATCGGTTGCATGTGAATGAAATGTCTAGAATTAGTCCATTTCTCTTTCGGTTTACAAAATTGATTCATGTTGTGATAAAGTATTTCCAATGAAATTGATTAGGCTTACATGAAATATTCATGTAATTTCAACATAACTGTGTTATACAGGTGCATGTACTGAGGCATTCAGTTGTACTTAGTATTGCAACATCATCGATGTTAAAGGAAGATAACTTTGATATTTAAGACTTAAAGATGAAGTCTTAAAATGAAACATGCTGAATACTTGTGCCATAGTATTCAGAAGCATACATCGAGGTTGGAAACATGTGACATGACAACACTGATACTTTGTGCATGCTCAATACCTAATTCATTACTTAGTACTTGGTGCTTCACATTGATCTGACATTATTCTGTTGGGATAAATTCATTGCTGTGGCAAAATATGTCAGTTCAATGTAATAACATTGTGTTTGAAAGAAAAACATCAGTTTGTTTAATTTCATGTTCTTTAGTAAATGTGACCCCCAGTATATACGCTTACCTTACTTGATTCAATTAGAAAAAGTGAAGTACTCAATTGGAATGACTATTTGACCACAACAAGGATGTGTTTCATTCAAAACTAGGCTGTTTTATGTAATTGCAATGTAATATTGTTTGATAAATTGGACAGCCCTGACTTTTTCTTTTTTACAGTGTATATGTCTGTATAATTGACTCATGAGGATAACACACCCCATTATCTTTGTGGCAAGTGTGTGCAGAGTTTCCTGTAGATGTTGCATTAAAAGATAAAGGAATGTTGCAAAATGTATTACATCATGCATATTCCGTTGAGATCCGATTTGAAATGGCTTAGCACTCTACCTGCTAGTTAGACTGGTGACAGCAGCCACTAATGACAGTCACTAATACAGCTACCTCACTCTCACTGGCTTTTGTTGGGTGTTCACTGGGAGATACGCTGTAATGCTTCATTTCTAACCACAGGAAGTGTGGCCTGTGTGTCTGCATAATTGACTTGTGAGTTAAGCAAGGATAACACACCCCACTATCTTTGTGGCAAGTGTGCAGAGTTTCCTGTGAATGTTGCATTAAAAGAGAAAGGAAGGTTGCAAAATGTCCTTTTGTAGGAACAATGATTCAATAGTCAGGTCAGCTTTAGAGTGTGTGAATGGGTCTGTTGAATGCTCAGTCTACCAAAACATATGTCTGTGAAAAGGTAAGATTCTTCTACTCATGCTCATATTACTCACTGTCATATTACATCATGCCTCTCACGTGGACTTGCACTCAATATAAACGTCTTTAAAGTGTGTTACTATGAATTGTGAATTGAATTTGTTGGATGTGAACCATCCTCTGCATCTGTATGTTGAGAGGCACTGGCAAAAGAGTGACTGGGTGAGTTCTGTCTTGATGTACATATTTGTTGGCTTGTATTGGCATTGCAGATGCGCTCTTGGATATTTCATCAGCACTCATCCATGGTGACTGTGGCATTGGGGATTACTTTCATTGCAATAAGTAATGGTGAGTTATCCACAATGACATTGGTTTTGCACTATAATACATCACACAAAAACAAAGATTCTGATGCACTCAACAACATGGGATTTTGCTTCTTTATGGTATACATAACAAAATGACAAGGGACAAAACGAAACGTTGCTGTGTATCAAGGTACTTTGTTGTCAAGGTGCTTGCAGCCATTTCAAGTGTATTACCCAGTATGTTATTATTTTGTGTGAAAGTAGGATTCAAAAGGCTATGCTTATAATATGTCTGCCCTTCAGATTTGCTTCCAAGTCGAATGGGCGTTCAGGCCTGGACTTATAATTACACCACAGACCCCTTGGACTGGGATTCGGCTCGACTCTACTGCAAGAAGCACTTCACCGACATGGTGGCAATCCAGAACAAGGATGAAATTGCCTACCTCAACAAGACGCTGCCTAAGCCTGACAAAGGCTACTACTGGATCGGCATCCGGAAGCGGCAGGAGAAGTGGACCTGGGTGGGCACCAATAAGGTCCTGACACCCGAGGCGGAGAACTGGGCCATGGGGGAGCCCAATGACTTGGGCGACGGGCAGGACTGTGTGGAGATCTACATCAAGAGACACAAGGACACGGCAAAATGGAATGATGAAAACTGCAAGAACAAAAAGGGAACTATCTGCTACACAGGTTAGAATAATTCATAATTAATTTAACACGAATTGCAAGTTCTGATGTGATAAAAACTAGAAATGCTTAGTCACTCAGTGGCATATAAATGCAGGTTATAGTAAGAGTAAAACAAGATTCTTAATTATTTCATTTATTTTATATTGCAAGAATATTTATTCTTATGAGATGAAACAAAAACAAACTGCTTTATCAATGGCATACTGAGATGCAGGTGCTATATGAATAAAAAGATGTTAATGTATTTAGTATTTACAATCAGACTATTTACTATGAAGTGCATCCTGTATCGGTAGAGTAGCACTGAGTGATTTGTGGGGACAGTGGAGTTGAGTGTTGGACCTTTGTGTGTGTGTTTGTGTTTTAACTCCAAAAGCCTCATGCTCTAAGAAGTCCTGTCAGAATGGGACGTGTGTGGAGACCATTGGAGACTTTAAGTGCAGGTGTTACCTTGGCTTTGAAGGCCCTCGCTGTGAGAGAGGTAAGTGTGTGTGTGTAGTTAAAAACCCACATGCCTCACATCGACTATCTCACACCCTTTCTCATCAGTGTCAGAGAGTAATGTAACCGTTTAGTCTCCCTCAGCTGCACTGGGTGGGCGAGTTTAGGCTCCAGAGCAGGGCTTAGTGGGCTGTCTCCACTTTGATTTCATTTTATGTCAGACTTGTTAGATGTTAGATGTTAGAGGAGAAATCCCGTGATTTTTCACATAGATCTCCGAGGTCACTAAGTAGGCCCTACTGTCGGTACGAGAAAAAAAAGAAAAAGCCTCCAGGCAGCTACGGTGCTACAGTCTGGGGGCATGTTCATGGGCCCCCATGTTCATGGCCCAAGAGTGTAGTGCTGTAGCTCGGTGACATTGAGAAATGTAGGTGAAAAATAGCCGGATTTCAGCTTTAATATTAAAATATTAGGCATGCTCACATTGAATTTCCATACACAATTCAATAAATGTTTCATGAAATACTGTATGCACCTAAGGCCCTAGCTTGGCTCCCAACTCGGCCGAACAGTTTCACTCGCCTTTACATTTACCAACAACAACACTCTTGTAAATTATTAGAAAACAAGTTTGCAGTCAGTTTCTTCATAGTGTAAAGGCATTACGCAATGCTGTCCACACCTTGTACTATTATGGAGTGATCGACTAATTGACCTGTTTGACCTGCAGCTGTGGAGTGTCCAGAAGTGTCTGATGTCCCTAGTGGAGGAAGCATGAACTGCAGTCACCCCATTCCTCCCCACAGATGCAACTCCACCTGTGAATTCAGGTGTGATAAAGGCTTCCTGCTCCAGGGAGCTCAGAGAACAGAATGTGATGCCACAGGCCAGTGGACACACCCAGCCCCCAACTGCACAGGTACAGAATCACACAAAAACACACATTATTGAAGACACAGTAAATGTATATTTTTTCCATTTAGAATAAAACACAACAGTGATACCAGTTGATTTTATTTTTGGTTGCTGATCAGTCAGTGTGAAAAATATGAAAAGATCACTAAGATGAATGAAAGAGTACTGGCTGGATGAGAATATTTTCAGGGTGAATTTGCATAATGTTTTAGACATTAGTGTGAATTTCTTTACTCCCTCCCTTTACCAATATCCTTTCTCACCTAGTATATCATTTACCAAAAGTGACTTTGTTTTGCTACTTATTTTTGCAGTGTGTCTGCAGAGTGAACAATGACAATTTGCTTTAGAGAAGTGGGACCTGCCAGTTTGGAGCAGTTGTGCAACCCTTGCAAACTCACAGACCTCTGGCGCCATACAGTTACAGACTAGGGACACGCCTTCGTTAGAGCAATCTCACAGAATCATTTTGTTCTTTTGGAGTACCAATGGCCGACTGTCCTTCTCATTCATTAGCTGATTTGGTCTCCTGAATCACAGGAGAACTTCAACTTCAGTAATGACCCAAGAACTAGTCTGCATCACTGTTGTCATGCATACTGTATGTCAGTTTGTTTATGTGTGTGTGTGTGTGTGTCTGTGTGTGTGTGTGTGTGTGTGTGTTTGTGTGTGTGTGTATGTGTCTGTGTGTGTGTGTGTGTGTGTGTGTGTGTGTTTGTGTGTGTGTGTATGTGTGTGTCTGTGTGTGTTTGTTATTAACCATGCTTACCTTTTCTCCAGTGGTCACCTGTGATCCTCTGCTGGTGCCTTCTGGAGTTCACTTCACCTGTGAAAACCCACTGGGTGCCTCATCCTACAACTCTACCTGCAATTTCTCCTGTAAGGCGGGTCACACTCTGACGGGACCAGCCAACCTCACCTGCCTGGCGTCTGGAGCCTGGTCAGCAGCAGCACCTGTGTGTGAAGGTGAGACCCTCCTGTCAGCAGGATGCTGCTGAGACTGAGGTATTTGCCTTATTCACCCAGTGGCCAGAACAAGGCTAAAGAGTACACTTACAATTACACCTAAGTCCAGCAGATGGTGGTAATGCAAACTGTCAAAAAAAGAAGCTCACAGAAAAAGAAGGGTTCGCTGGCATATTCTTTTTCTTCTTCAATGAGTTTTTTTTGGCAGTTTGCAAACGGAGTGCATTACCTCCGCCATCTGCTGGACTTAGGTGTAATGGCAAGTGTACCCTTTAGCCTCGTTCTGGCCGAGGGGCGAATACACTTCAGGTGGCTGGATAGTGTAAGACACTGAGGTGTATGATGAGTTCTGATGAATGGCATAGGCCTGGCATAACATAAATACAAACATGAAAACAGGTGCATGAAGAAAAACAGAGAACGTGTTTTATTCATGTGTTATATAAAGGCCTTAATGTCCAGTCATGCCCTTCAAACAACCTCCATGATCACACTGCTTTCTGTAAATATTTATAATTTGTACTCCATTCCCAGGTAAAAAAGTAGTATACTTTGTTATTTCTAGTGTGTTAGAAATATGATTAAAGTACATGAAGTATAAAGCAAGTATGCTTACACTTTTTGTACTTTATGTGAAGTATGTTTAATGTGTACTTTTAGAAAGTATACTTCAAAGTAGATGTTATTAAGTTCAACTTCAGTGTACTAAAATTAAATATACTTATTGTGCAATATTCAAAGTGTTTTTGTAATGTACTTTTTAAAAGTGTACTTTGTTGTTAGTGTATTTTAAATGGTAAAAAAGTTTATTTAGTTTAAGTGTATTACATTGCTAATACTTGTAATATAGTGTACTTATGGAAAGTATATTTTTTGGTAGGCCTAATACATACATGGGCAACATACGGCCCGCGGGCCACATCCGGCCCGTGGGCTTTCCCTGACCGGCCCGCGTAAGGTCCGTGAAAGAACAAATAGTCAAGAGCCTAGCATAGCGATAATGCACGCAAATCAATATCGTTGCTTTTATTTTGAAAGCGACTGCTATTTGTACGCCCATACATTTGTGCGTGGATGCATACGATGTAAACACCCTCACTGAATTGTGCTGGTGAATAGAATTTATGCTTCTGCGTCGACACAATGCAGTTGCCTTTAAGTCGGCGTAAACCTTTCAAAGTTTTGTGTGTCTTATGTCTGCGTCGCTCACCACCGCAAAGGTTGTCAGAACGAACTCCTGCTGTTTGTTGGCGATACGAAGTGTTAATTTCAAAACTTTACTGGCAGATAGATAGTTTACATTCGGATAACCCCGTCATTGTAACCAAAATATGTCTGAGTTTATTTGCAAAGCTTATGTTAGCGAACTAGTATGATGCTACTACCCACAGGTTGCTTGAAGCAGCCGGCTCAACACACAGGGCGAGTTGGCCAATCACAGTTGTGAGCCTACATTTTTAAAATAGTTTTCTTTGTGCATGTTGATTAACTAATGACAGCCTACTATAGTCTGCTCCACATTTTCATAGTCTAATTCTGCATAGAGTTAATTTAATGATGGTAATGATTTAATGATGAAATATTGCTGAGTGTTGATGAAATGGTGGCACAGGCCTATGGTTGTACTGACTCCTTCACATTTTCATGGCCTAGCCTAATTATGACCGCCGCGCAGCGAAGCGGCGGTCATATAGGTTTAGTCAGATTTTTTTTTTTTTTTTTTTTTTTTTTTTTTTTTTTTTTTTTTTTCTTTTTCGCATGCCCAAATTGCCGTCAATGAGTCCCGGGACACTGAAAGACCGGGGTACACGAAACTTGGTGGGCATGTAACCCCACATGGATAGCATGGAACCATCGTTTTTCGTTTTGATCTGTAGCCCCCCCGCTGGACTGGACCCCCCGAAAGGAGGGTAGGGCAGACACAGTTTTCTGGGAATATCTCGAAAACCGTAGGGTTTAGGAGGACCATTTTTTTTTGTATGTTGATCTCAAGGGGCCATGTCAACCCATTCCATAACCACTCATTTCATGTATAGCGCCACCTAGTTAAACACAAAAAAGTAAAAATGAGGTGTTGTAATCGCAGGTATCTGTGACCTAACTTAGTCAAAACTGCACGAAATTGGAAGTGTAGGATCATTATGACACCCTCTGAATGCACGCCAAGTTTCGTGGAATTCCGTTCATGGGGGGCCACACAATAAATAAATTTATGTTACTATACACCAACTGGCCTGTAGGTGGCCGGAGACAGTTTTCTGTGAATATCTCGAGAACCGTAGGGCCTAGGAGGTCCACCTTTTTTTTGTATATTGATCTCAAGGGGCCATGTCAACCCATCCCATTACCACTTATTTCATGTATAGCGCCACCTAGTTAAAAATTAAAAAGCAAAAAATTAGGTGTTTTCATCACAATATCTCTGGCTGACATGGTCAAAACTGCACGAAATTGAAAGTGTAGGATCATTATGACACCCTCCGAATGCATGCCAAGTTTTGTGTACTTTCGTTCATGGGGGGCCTTACAATAAAATAATTTATGTGTACATTTAGTGACGTACACCAACAAGGATTCCCGGGACACTGAAAGACCGGGGTACACAAAACTTGGTGGGCATGTACCCCCACATGGATAGCATGGAACCGTCATTTTTCGTTTTGATCTGTAGCCCCCCCGCTGGACTGGACCCCCCGAAAGGAGGGTAGGCCAGACACAGTTCTCTGTGAATATCTTGAGAACTGTAGGGCCTAGGATGACCATTTTTTTCCGTATATTTGCCTCCAGGGGTCATGTTAACCCATTTCATTTGCACACATGTGCACAAACAGATACACACACACACACACAGTAATCATACGTATGACACATACTCACACATATGTACGCTTCCATGCACAGACACATACGCAGGCACACACACAAGCACGCACACACACACACTCACACACACACACACCCACACACATAACATAAACATAACACAAACAATCAAGAATTTCTCAGAATTATGAACAGGCAAGATGGAGGTGGGGTTGTATAAAATGAATTTTACATGTGAAAATCTATGAACTAATCATGTTTTGGTACTTGTTGTCTAGCAGATACCAGTGAGAATTGAGTGTGGATAATGCAATTTAGTGAGACAGTTAGAATCATATAGGCCTTTCAGCGTGATTTCTTTTTGTGGAAAAAATGTGCTGGACTGGGCGGCGGTCATATTTTGTACCGCTCTGCGGTACATCTAGTTATATAGATATTGTAGTACTTTTTTATATCAGTCTTTGAAAACTGAAAAAAAAATGTCAATGTCAAAAAATAATTTTCGAGAATGAGGATTAAATACTGGACATAAATTAAATAGCCTATTGCTGTTTTTCCTTTGTCTTCCTCACATTTTCATCTGTTCTTACGAGTAGTAAACAAAACCATATGATTTACTTAATGTTATACAAGAACAGAATAGAATTGGACAGAATTGAGTTCAGACTTGAGTTCGGTATTTTGGGTCCGGCCCTCCTCAACAGTCCCAGTTTGTCATGTGGCCCCTTGGGGAAATTAGTTGCCCACCCCTGGCCTAATACATTGTTTGTATAGTTTCATAGTCATAGTATTAAGTTCAACTTCAGTGTACAAAATTAAATATACTTATTGTGCAATATTCAAAGTGTTTTTGTAATGTACTTTTTAAAAGTGTACTTTGTTGTTAGTGTATTTCAAATGGTAAAAAAGTTTATTTAGTTTAAGTGTATTAAATTGCTAATACTTAGAGTTGTAATATAGTGTACTTATGGAAAGTATATTTTTTTGGTAGGCCTAATACCTTGTTTGTATAGTTTCATAGTCATCTCACCTTTAATAAAATACTAATGTGTGTAGCTTTTAGGCCTGATATGTCAGCCGCATGGATGGCAATGTGCAATAACCTAGCCTAGACACACTGATCTATCAGTTTTGGTCATCAAATAATATTTTTTCTTTTGTTGATTTTGTGTCTTAGTAAGGTAGTAGCCTATACGTTTGTGATGTAGTAGAGGTTGTGAGAGGATGAATGTGGCATTTTGTTAAATTTATAGGCAACACAGTTAAATGTATAGGCAGTCCAGTGACCAATAACATGGCTGTTTGAATTTGAAACGGAGTGGGCGGATCTGTGCAGCTTTCGAGCAAAACGTGGTGTGAGCAAACATTAACGTTATTTTATACAGTCTATGCTTGTAACTTTATTTGCAAGACAGATGGACTGTAGAGACCAGAAAATGCATACGTTTACGGTCCGTATAAGGTTACAGGTTTGTCCAAATTAAAGATACCATAAATTCTAGTCATGCCAGAGACGTTGGTCCTACAGAGCCAGAAGGACTCATCATATGAGATAACAAGGGCTGAAGCCAGTTGGATCTAAAGTGCCAAGTTATTCGTTATCAGGTGAGTCCCAAAGCATAGGCTATTGTTAAATGATTCTGATGTAGCTTACTCTTTATGACCTTCGGTAGTCTTTGGAGAAGTTAAATTGATGGCTTAGCAATCTTTCAAGAGTTTGTTTTTATCCTTGCTAGTACAAGCTAGCAATGCCAGATCACGTCATAAGTCATAAACGTCGACCAGATCCCTATCAAGAAGAAAACTACATTAGCCTGCTTTGTGTTTGTGGGATTATTGACAAGCGTTGGCTAGCACTAACGTTAGACAAACTATGATGGAAGAAAGTGTGTTCTTTATTAAGCAACGTTTGCCTAAAGTTCACCAATGTTCTTTAATATTATGTGTGGTGTAGGCTAAGTTAACTCACAGAAAAGAGGATGGTGCTAGGCTAGTCACACTTCACATTCATTAGGCATGCTAATGACATTGTAGCTGTTTTTTTCTTTAATCGTGGAGACATCTTTTAAAATGAGTCTACAGGACAAATTACATGCATTTTATGAAGTAGAACGTTTTTTTCCACCATTGATATTAGAGGGGGAATTAAACCTGGTGTTCTACTAAGTTAGTGCTATGAAGCTTAGGCTACATGATTGATATTATGCCTGGGTTTATGCGATAGATTTAGATTTTTTTTAATTATTTGTGTTTGACAGAGCATTCAAGTTCATTTCATGGTAGTGTTTGTAATTTAATCTGTAGCCTAACTATGTTTTTACAGGTGTTCCTGGACAGTTTTGAAACCGAGATGTCTGAAAGCCTCAAATAATCAGCAGTAAAGGTAAATAGGACCTTGTCCCATTACTCTTAAAGCATAACTCAAGCCAAAATGCAACCTAGGGTCTTTTTGTGAATGTACCTGAGTCAAACTTTCATTTGAAAGCATAATTAAGTCAGAAGCGCCACAATTAAGCTTGACTGTATTGTCGTTTCTGGGTCAAATGGCATTTTGAATGGGAGTCGTAGGGGCAGAACTATTTTGATACATGATGATTTTGATTCATGCATCAAAATAGTAGGCTAGTGCCCCTACGACTCCCATTTAAAATGCCATTTGACCCGAAAACGATAATACGGTTGTATTGGAAACAAAGGAATCTAAGGTAATCAAATGCAGAAAACAGGGTGGTTGCACTCATATCGGTGCCAAGGTGCGCAGCGCTTTGAGGAAAGACTACCTGGCCAGGTCTACCCATACCAGGATGGCAAACAGATGGTGTCAATACCAATTTGACCCATACAAAGTAAATGTCAAATAGGTACAGATAATCTGTATTAATCTCATCATTGCCAATGGATTTCTGTGTAAAATATTGTTTATCTTGTAAAATGTTGTCCATCCTCTTTCTTTTCACAGACAACAGAGACAAATTCTCTAATACCAAGGTCAATGCAATTGACTGCTGTCCAGCCCCGGGGTTGCCACCGAAAACTTTATGCATCTTGGACTGGAAGATGGTGTGCTAGTAAGGAAGCTAGCTACCCCAGCTTTTGCCACCACATCTCAGTGTTGGGAGGGAAGTTCACTCACTGCACAACTCTACCAGCTGTACCTTTCCTCCTCAGCCATGATCCGTAACCACCATGGTTTTCTTTCTGGGCCAGAAGACTTTGCAAACAAATAAGCAATAAATGATCATGCATTACAAATTTAGCCATGTTAGACTGTTAAGTTGTTGGCTTGTAGGCTGGGTGTCCAGTAAACAATTTCAAGCGTAGAGGGCAAATTCTCTCACCTAGGAGGGTAAACAACTTTTGTTTTTCATGAAATCTGCATTTTGAATTGATGGTCTACCAATGAGGCTGTAGAGTATCGCGCGACACAATAGTGGCAAAAAGCACTTGCGCGATGAAACATGCATTCGGGTGTATTATATTATATATTATTTCACACATGTAGATATTAAATGTGTGCGTGCAAATTCTCTCTGCGCGTGCGCACTCAGAGGAAACTGCTCACCAAGCATGGAAGAAAATGCTGCGAGCGAGGAGGAATCTGACCAGCGCTCCAAACAGCCACTCAAAATCTATGCATGTGAAATAATATAATACGCCCAAATGCATGTTTTATCGTGTTACCACATCCAACTTGAAAAGATATGCTTAAGAGATCCATAACTTTCAGAAAAATGTTTTACTTTTGTTATGGATGAATATTATGTTTTGTTTTCATTCATGTCAATAAAATGTTTTTCTCATAATCAAAGTTTAATTTGTCATGTAACAGAATAGGTAGGAGAGTACTAATAGTACAATTTTAAATCACACTAATATTATACTTAAATTGCATGCCTTTATAATGCTTAAAGTATCTTAAGACTATACTTTTATTAACATAACTGCTAAACTTTCAAGGCACTTATTGTAGTCAGGAAGTACATTTGAAGTTAATTTAAAATATTACAGAAGCATGCCAAATGAATAGAAATGAGGATGATAAGAGTGTATTCAAAATACACTACTACACTATTGTTAGTTATACTGTAATGCCTTTTAAGTACATTTCCAATACACTTGGGATGTTACAAAATTGTACTGCGACTGTGTTTCGAATGCTCATAAAATCTCTTTTTGTATAATGTACTTACACTTAAAGTTTGAAAAAAGTTGTTCCATTTTAGCACACTAATTACACTCAAAGTATAGTCAAGTTGGTATTAAGTTGAACTTAATAAATAATTCAATACACTTAATTACACTTGGATTTGACGAAAAAAGTACAAACTGTACTTAGTACACTTTCAAAAAGTATACTTTTAATAGTTTTTTTTTTTTTTACCTGGGTTGCCAAAAGTTTATAAAGCCTTTGTATAAAGAATACACAGTTTGTGGCATTCATTGTCTTTTGATATACTTCAGTGGTACGCTGTGGCCAACTAAATGCCCCTCTTAATGGCAAGCTACGGTGTCAGGACCCCTTGGAGAAGTTCAGCTACAACTCCACCTGCTGGTCAGAGTGTGATAGCGGCTTCATCCTCAAGGGAAGCAGCTCCACGCACTGCTCCGCCCGAGGCCAGTGGAGCCATGCCCTTCCTGTTTGCCAGGGTAAAGAAACACTCAACATAAGCTTCTGTTCTCTCTTCTGTCTGTTTAGAAACTCACCAACTTCATTGCCCATAACTGCACAGATTCCACCACAGCATTTACTTCTCACCAGTCTGGAAGCCAATCGCTATGTCTAGCCTCTCATGTCTCTGTCTCATTCTCCAGCTGTGGAGTGTCCAGGAGTGTCTGATGCCCCCGGTGGAGGAAGAATGAACTGCAGCCACCCCATTTCTCTCAACAGCTTCAACTCCACCTGTGAATTCAGGTGTGATGAAGGCTTCCTGCTCCAGGGAGCTCAAAGAACAGAATGTGATGCCACAGGCCAGTGGACGCACCCAGCCCCCAACTGCACAGGTACAGACACTGAGTGGTTAACAGAGGTGTGCCAACACTAGCTGAGAAGAAAGGAAATACAACAAGTGCTGGATGTCAGTGTTCTTTGGTGTGATGATGTATATGCACAATATGTGTGTAATTATCATGAAAATATATTGTTCATGGATGTTGTTGGAGTCAGTTGTTCTCCCATGTGTTGCAGCTGTAAGGTGCGAACATTTAAAAGCCCCATCAAACGGCACATTAAGGTGTCAGGACCCCTTGGAGAAGTTCAGCTACAACTCCACCTGCTGGTCAGAGTGTGATAGCGGCTTCATCCTCAAGGGAAGCAGCTCCACGCACTGTTCCGCCCGAGGCCGGTGGAGCCATGCCCTTCCCATTTGCCAGGGTAAAGAAACCTTCAAACCATCCTTACAGTTATTGTCTCTATTGCTACAATACACTTAATGAAACTGAGATCCACTCGATCTTCATCTTCACCTTCTTTCTTATCTCTTGATCATGTGTTAACACTTGGTTCCACATGTTTTTTACACCCTTTTTCAAAACATTTAACATACCTCTCATAAAAAAACTCCAAACTCTATTAACGTTAGTTTAACTGTGTTGAACAAATGGGAAACATATATTTTCAGCTATCAAATCAAGGCCGAGGCCCAAGACATACATTG
>NW_027468598.1:28632055-28684555 GCF_046254945.1 Alosa pseudoharengus
TTGGATTTTTTATGTGTGGATTACCTGAGTTATTACTAATGCCTGGTGAAAATGTTGTGCCCCCCGTATTCCACCTTTCAAGGGCCCTCTCCTCCATTGGGGTCCTAGTACTTACCACTTTTCCCCCCAGTTCAACACCCTTTAATCTGCTGAACCTTCTGCTCGTTTCCAAATATAAAAAAAACTCTGCAACTCAACATTGGCCTGCCTGCCTCAGCTGCCTGTGAGGGGCTTTTCAGTTGTGCTGGATTACTGTTCACTGCAAAGTGACCAAGGATGAGTGCAACTAACTTTGAAAATCAACTACTGCTCAAACTTAAAGGAGACATTTTTGACATTTCTGAATGTCACCGAGTAATGTCGGTATGAACAAAACTGAAACAATCGGTTTTACCTAGCTCAAGTTGCTGCAGCTACAGCGCTACACACTGGGAGCATGAACATGGTTGCCTTAGCTGCTGGCTGCAGCAACTCGAGCAAGGACCAAAGTCCTTTTAGGCAAGTACCTCCACTCGGCGGCCATATTGCAACGCTTTTTGGGCACTTATCGGGCATCTATTTCTGCACAAATGCGTGTGCGTAAGGCTTCACGACACTAATCTTGCTCCAGCGGCGAGATCACAACAGATGATTGGCACGATGTCTTCACAGCACACCACATGATTGGCTCAATGTATTCACAACACACCACATGATTGGCTCAATGTATTCACATGTCAACGTTTTGCCGCGTTTTACAACAGTTGAGTGCTGTATCTCCTCATTAGAAAATCTCTGGTAAAACTGGTTGTTCTGGTACCCCCCCCCCCCCCCCTCCACCCACCCACCCCAAAAAAAGTAACTAAGTAACTTTTACTTAAAGTACATTTTAATGAACTACTTTTTACTTTTACTTGAGTACATTTTCAGATCGGTATTTGAACTTGTACTTGAGTAATATTTCATCAAAGTATTGGTACTTGTACTTGAGTACAATATTTTCGTACTTTTTCCACCTCTGATTAAATAATTGTATTGTACTCCATTGCTAAAAGTGACAGTGCCTTTGTAAAAGAAAAATACACAGTTTGTGGCATTCATTGTCTTTTGATATTCTTCAGTGGTACGCTGTGGCCAACTAAATGACCCTCTTAATGGCAAGCTACGGTGTCAGGACCCTTTGGAGAAGTTCAGCTACAACTCCACCTGCTGGTCAGAGTGTGATAGCGGCTTCATCCTCAAGGGAAGCAGCTCCACGCACTGCTCCGCCCGAGGCCAGTGGAGCCATGCCCTTCCCATTTGCCAGGGTAAAGAAACACTCAACATAAGCTTCTGTTCTCTCTTCTGTCTGTCTAGAAACTCACCAACTTCATTGCCCATAACTGCACAGATTCATCAAACCAGCACAGCATTTACTTTTCACCACTCTGACTGGACGTCAATTACTATCTGTCTGAAACCGCCTACTTGCACACTTCAAAAACTTAATTTAAGTATATAGTGCTGATATTGGGACACATTAACCATTGAAAAGTGGGCATAACGCAAGTAAGCACTCAGTGCACACTAGCAGTATACTAAAGTATGCGGTTGGAGACACAGCCTATATGTCTAGCCTCTCATGTCTCTGTTTCATTCTCCAGCTGTGGAGTGTCCAGCAGTGACTGATGCCCCCAGTGGAGGAAGCATGAACTGCAGCCATCCCATTTCTCCCAACAGCTTCAACTCCACCTGTGAATTCAGGTGTGATGAAGGTTTTCTGCTCCAGGGAGCTCAGAGAACAGAATGTGACGCCACAGGCCAGTGGACACACCCATCCCCCAACTGCACAGGTACAGACACTGAGTGGTTAACACAGGTGTGCCAACACTAGCTGAGAAGAAAGGAAATACAACAAGTGCTGGATGTCAGTGTTCTTTGGTGTGATGATGTATATGCACAATATGCGTGTAATTATCATGAAAATATATTGTTCATGGATGTTGTTGGAGTCAGTTGTTCTCCCACGTGTTGCAGCTGTAAGGTGCGAACATTTAAAAGCCCCATCAAACGGTACATTAAGATGTCAGGACCCCTTGGAGAAGTTCAGCTACAACTCCACCTGCTGGTCAGAGTGTGATAGCGGCTTCATCCTCAAGGGAAGCAGCTCCACGCACTGTTCCGCCCGAGGCCGGTGGAGCCACGCCCTTCCCATTTGCCAGGGTAAAGAAACCTTCAAACCATCCTTACAGTTATTTTCTCTTTTGCTACAATACACTTAAAGGTATACTATGCAGGTTTAGTTATTTTTGGTGAGTGTAGAGCTCCCTCTAGAGTCGGGATGTATTTCTATGTTACTCTGCTATTGTAAATAGCAAACTTCTCGCGACTTATCCCCCTGTACACAATGCAAATGCTTTTGTTGTGGAGGTGAAGGATTAACAACAGGCAAAAACTATCCCCAAAGAGCAATATCTACTGACAAGGTAATGTTTCACGATTCTCACGAGATTTGGCGGGGTGCCGCTCTTGGAAGTTGCATGGCTGGTTTTCTCGGTAGGGACTCGCTACTATGCTGTATACCTATGCTAGGTGAACGATTCGCCTATTACAAGTTCGTTTACCATCAAATTGGCTTTGTAAAGGTGAAAATCTTTCATAGTGTGCCTTTAATGAAACTGAGATCCACTCGATCTTCATCTTCACCTTCTTTCTTATCTCTTGATCATGTGTTAACACTTGGTTCCACATGTTTTTTACACCCTTTTTCAAAACATTTAACATAGCTCTCATAAAAAAACTCCAAACTCTATTACCGGTAGTTTAACAAATGGGAAACATATATTTTCAGCTATCAAATCAAGGCCGAGGCCCAAGACATACATTGTTAGGATACATTAGTAGGCTAATCAATGTTGTGCAAAATAATCACTTGTTACAAACTGGAAAATATGTTAAAGGGGTGGTTCAGGATTTTGGACATAGGACCTCATTTCCAAGTTAGCAAGTGTGATATTTATCAGTGGAGAGCGTTTTCAACACGTTTCATCCAGTCCTTCTAGTTGCAGAGTTCGCAGTTGCTAGGCTAGCGCAAGTCATCAGTATGTGTTAGCCTGCCACTAAAAACAGTCTTACCCACTCCAAAGTACACCCGAGGCAAATAAATTAAAACGCCAGACAATCGATGTAAATGTCTATGTCCAAAATCCTGAACCACCCAGAATCATTTTTTTCTTTTGGAGTACCCCACCCAGAGTTTTAAAACAGCCTATGGCCGACTGTCCTTCTCATACATAGATGATTTGGTCTCCTGAATTAGTACCACAGGAGAACTTCAACTTCAGTAATGACCCAAGAACTAGTCGCATCACTGTTGTCATGCATACTGTGTGTGTGTGTGTGTGTGTGTGTGTGTGTCTGTGTGTGTTTGTTGTTAACCATGCTTACCTTTTCTCCAGTGGTCACCTGTGATCCTCTGCTGGTGCCTTCTGGAGTTCACTTCACCTGTGAAAACCCACTGGGTGCCTCATCCTACAACTCTACCTGCAATTTCTCCTGTAAGGCGGGTCACACTCTGACGGGACCAGCCAACCTCACCTGCCTGGCGTCTGGAGCCTGGTCAGCAGCAGCACCTGTGTGTGAAGGTGAGACCCTCCTGTCAGCAGAATGCTGGTGAGACTGAGGTATACACTTCAGATGGCTGGATAGTGTAAGACACTGAGGTGTATGATGAGTTCTGATGAATGGCATAGGCCTGACATAACATAAATACAAACATGAAAACAGGTTCATAAACAAAAAAAGAGTACTTGTTTTAAGTCCCAAAATTCAAGATCATTAAATACAGAGGTGGAAAGTAACGAAATACATTTACTCACGTTACTGTATTGAGTAGTTTTTCTGTGTATTTTGTATTTTTTAAGTAGTTTATAAAATCGGTATTTTAAATTTTACTTGATTACATTTTGAGTGAAGTATTGTACTTCGCTAGATCAAAAATCCCATCCGTTACTTGAGTAAAAAAAAAAAGTTAAGACTAAAAAATCGTGCCCTAAACCACTAGCCTAGTGATAATGATCAGCATGTAGGCTAGCCTACAACAGGACATGAATCAAGCTGGCGCTATGCAGTCTTTCTGAAAGTGATGGAGATGGAGCTGGATCACGAGATGCATCAGATTACATGTCTAGGCTATGTATTTTCCGCTATTTCAATGGGTTGTCTCAGTTCGTTTTAGCACTAATGATTACGGAGATATTCAAGCAAACACCATGGGATTTCGTGTTTTGACGTTTGTGCTCACCTTTCTTTAGAAAGAAGTTGATTAGCAGTTGTTTCCCTCATATTAATGTAGACATTGCACCAGCAGCACAACAATTAGCGGTCCACTAGGCCTACTAGCGATGCTCAGCTAAATAAACAAAAGATACTGTAGACTACCTAATGAATTGTGCAGGCGGACTAAACCATTTAGCTCTTTAGCAAGGGAGAGTGAGAGTGACCTTAGACAGTTTTCACTATGTTGTATACAAAATCACAGTCAGTCAAACTGTAAATTTCGTCTGACATTCATTTTGACATTTAAAGTAAGGAAGGAAGTTAAAGGAAGGAAGTTAAAATATTCAGGTAAAATAAATATATGGTGGAAATAAGTATTGAACACATTGAATGTTTTTTCAGTAGCCTACTTAGCCTAAACTTCCAGTAAGTCTATTCGAAATTTTCACCACACATTATATTAAAGGAGAATTCCGGTGTGATTTTGACCTAAAGTGTTTTGAAACATGATACCGAGTGTGAACGTATGTCTCATAGCCCATCTCGGCTTGTCCCCTGCACTCCGAAATCTGGCGCTAGTTAGCCGATGCTACCAACAAGGCGGTCAATGGTTGTGCCTCGGCATCGGCATAGCCATGCAAATAAATCACTGTTTTACACCATTTACGAGGCTCAATGTATCTCCACACTTCATTGGCAGACTTCCAAGGGCCCTGACATTTAAAACGAGACATTGAGAACTTTGAAAAAGCACTGGTAGTTTACTTACAAGACGATATATACAGACAGTATCTTCTCGAAGTTTAGCGTTTGCAGCCATCTTGAATTTAGTCACGATAAGTCGAGCAACGAGTAAGAATGAACAGGTATGATAAGGGATCAGATTCCAAAAATAATTCCGTGGAAATGCATGGATTCCAGTTGCTGCTACTGGAAGAAACTGTAATCCATGCATTTCCACAGAATTATTTTTGGAATCTAATCCCTTATCATACCTGTTCATTCTTACTCGTCGCTCGACTTATCGTGACTAAATTCAAGATGGCTGCAAACGCTAAACTTCGAGAAGATACTGTCTGTATAAATCGTCTTGTAAGTAAACTACCAGTGCTTTTTCAAAGTTCTCAATGTCTCGTTTTAAATCTCAGGGCCCTTGGAAGTCTACCAATGAAGTGTGGAGATACATTGAGCCTCGTAAATGGTGTAAAACAGTGATTTATTTGCATGGCTATGCCGATGCCGAGGCACAACCATTGACCGCCTTGTTGGTAGCATCGGCTAACTAGCGCCAGATTTCGGAGTGCAGGGGACAAGCCGAGATGGGCTATGAGACATACGTTCACACTCGGTATCATGTTTCAAAACACTTTAGGTCAAAATCACACCGGAATTCTCCTTTAACACACATATAAAAAATCCAAACATAAGAGTTATGTGTAATAAAGTGGAATGACACAGGAAAGAAAGTATTGAACGTTCCTACTGAAATTTCTTCAATACTTTGTTGAAAGCCTTTGTTTGTAATGACAGCTTCAAGACATTTCCTGTATGACAAAACGTATTAGTCGCAGTATCAGGTGTGATTTTGGCCCATTGTTCTAAACAGATTTCTGGGGTCCCTCTTGTGAATCCTGATCTTTAGTTACTTCCAGAACTGTTTAATTAAATTTAATTGAATTGGCTGCCTTTAAGTCTTTTTGGAGCTTTCTCCGAGTGGTCCTTGCTTCTTGGAATTGACTATCCTTCTGACTCCCTGGTCAGAAATATTTGCGAGGAGATCCTGTGCATGGCCGGTTGATGATGCAGTGATATTCCTTCCACTTGTAGATAATGGCTCCCATGCTGCTTACTGGAAGATTCTGAAGTTTTGAAATGCATCCGTAACCAGTTTCATTGATATGTTTTGCAACAATAAGGTTGCAAAGGTCTTGGGAGAGCTTTTTGCTTTTATCCATCATGAAATGTTTCCTGTGTGACACCTTGGTAATGAAAAACCATTTTATAGCCCATCAATATGTAGGCTACTAACTAAGCTTATATTAATTTGCACAGATAGAAAGGATAACTACTCTCTAACTACTTACAGATTCCAGCTCGTTCCTTCCCTTTCCTTGCCTTAGTGCTTTTTCTTAGCGTGTTCAATACTTTTTCCCTGTGTTATTCCACTTCATTACACATGACTCTACTTATGGAGTTGTTTGGATTTTTTATGTGTGGATTACCTGAGTTATTACTAATGCCTGGTGAAAATGTTGTGCCCCCCGTATTCCACCTTTCAAGGGCCCTCTCCTCCATTGGGGTCCTAGTACTTACCACTTTTCCCCCCAGTTCAACACCCTTTAACCCTTAGAACCCGATTGACGCAAAGTGCGTCAAAAAACACACCCCTTCTTCTCTGTTACATTGCTCCGGAACGGTTCATCGCAAAAAATCATGAAATTAAATCAAATTGCATCATATTTACAGTCTATACTTCTCTGCGTTCACCTGCATACACATTACTCTAGTTTGAATTACTCGCGAACCCGTGATCACATCGATATGGCAAGCATATCAGATGAAAGAGGAGGCACAGGGCTATCCATTGGTACCATGTTTATCGATCCTTCGGGCTTATAAAACCAGACGAAGTGACTGCAAAATAATAACGTCATGTACACAAACCAACGCTGCACACTCATTACTCTCGTTTGAATTACTCGCGGACCCGTGATCGCATAGATATGCCACGCATGTCAGATGAAAGAGGAGACTCAGAGCTATCATTTGAGAGTACATCCTTCTGGGTTATAAAACAGACGAAGTGACAGCAAAATAATAACTTCATATAGCTGGACTTACCCCACGTTTTTGTCTGTTCTTGTGGCAAAGCATGTTTATAATCCAATGCTATCATGTGTTTCTCTATGGCAAAGCATGTTCATATTCCGGTTTTGAGATCCTAGCAAATTCCTGCATGGCATCCAATTCAAGGCTCACATTGCATCCCAATTTGTTCAACAAATAAACACCTTTTTTGCCTTTACTTTGTTCATGGCAATAAACGCAGTAAAAAGTTGAGAATTATTATGACAGCATACACACAGGCACGCAGGGTAACACATAACCTCGGGTCAAGTCAGGTCAGATCAGTTCGTGTCACAGATATGGAGCTCAGAAAGGTCACTATAAAAAATGGCATTTATTTCCGTAAATCACACAGCAAATATTTCTGTAAATTGCTCAGCCCCAGAGTATCCCTCCAACATGGCAATTATATTGCCCGATTCAGGACAGTCTGCCCTACAACCACATGAAATGCATGTAGAGCTGTGAGCTTGCTATGGTGAGATACATGCTAAAATATAAGAATTTTTATAATACACTTTTTATATTTTAATTCTTTAAAAATCAAAATAAAATCAATGCTAGTATTAATACATGAAATTATATAATATATGTGTGTGGCACTTACAATGACCAGAATAAATCCTTATGAATAAAGGTAGTGAAAATGCCCTAAAAACAGCTTAGGGTTCTAAGGGTTAATCTGCTGAACCTTCTGCTCGTTTCCAAATATAAAAAAAACTCTGCAACTCAACATTGGCCTGCCTGCCTCAGCTGCCTGTGAGGGGCTTTTCGGTTGTGCTGGATTACTGTTCACTGCAAAGTGACCAAGGATGAGTGCAACTAACTTTGAAAATCAACTACTGCTCAAACTTAAAGGAGAACTCCGGTGATTTTTCACATTTTTGACATTTCTGAATGTCACCGAGTACTGTCGGTATGAACAAAACTGAAACAATCGGTTTTACCTAGCTCAAGTTGCTGCAGCTACAGCGCTACACACTGGGAGCATGAACATGGTTGCCTTAGCTGCTGGCTGCAGCAACTCAAGCAAGGACCAAAGTCCTTTTAGGCAAGTACCTCCACTCGGCGGCCATATTGCAACGCTTTTTGGGCACTTATCGGGCATCTATTTCTGCAGAAATGCGTGTGCGTAAGGCTTCACGACACCAATCTTGCTCCAGCGGCGAGATCACAACAGATGATTGGCACGATGTCTTCACAGCACACCACATGATTGGCTCAATGTATTCACAACACACCACATGATTGGCTCAATGTATTCACATGTCGACGTTTTGCCGCGTTTTACAACAGTTGAGTGCTGTATCTCCTCATTAGAAAGTCTCTGGTAAAACTGGTTGTTCTGGTACCCCCCCCCCCCCCCCCAAAAAAAAAAAAGTAACTAAGTAACTTTTACTTAAAGTACATTTTAATGAACTACTTTTTACTTTTACTTGAGTACATTTTCAGATCGGTATTTTAACTTGTACTTGAGTAATATTTCATCAAAGTATTGGTACTTTTACTTGAGTACAATATTTTCGTACTTTTTCCACCTCTGATTAAATAATTGTATTGTACTCCATTGCTAAAAGTGACAGTGCCTTTGTAAAAAGAATACACAGTTTGTGGCATTCATTGTCTTTTGATATTCTTCAGTGGTAGGCTGTGGCCAACTAAATGACCCTCTTAATGGCAAGCTACGGTGTCAGGACCCTTTGGAGAAGTTCAGCTACAACTCCACCTGCTGGTCAGAGTGTGATAGCGGCTTCATCCTCAAGGGAAGCAGCTCCACGCACTGCTCCGCCCGAGGCCGGTGGAGCCATGCCCTTCCCATTTGTCAGGGTAAAGAAACACTCAACATAAGCTTCTGTTCTCTCTTCTGTCTGTTTAGAAACTCACCAACTTCATTGCCCATAACTGCACAGATTGATCAAACCAGCACAGCATTTACTTTTCACCACTCTGACTGGACGTCAATTACTATCTGTCTGAAACCGCCTACTTGCACACTTCAAAAACTTAATTTAAGTATATAGTGCTGATATTGGGACACATTAACCATTGAAAAGTGGGCATAACGCAAGTAAGCACTCAGTGCACACTAGCAGTATACTAAAGTATGCGGTTGGAGACACAGCCTATATGTCTAGCCTCTCATGTCTTTGTCTCATTCTCCAGCTGTGGAGTGTCCAGCAGTGACTGATGCCCCCAGTGGAGGAAGCATGAACTGCAGCCATCCCATTTCTCCCAACAGCTTCAACTCCACCTGTGAATTCAGGTGTGATGAAGGTTTTCTGCTCCAGGGAGCTCAGAGAACAGAATGTGACGCCACAGGCCAGTGGACACACCCATCCCCCAACTGCACAGGTACAGACACTGAGTGGTTAACACAGGTGTGCCAACACTAGCTGAGAAGAAAGGAAATACAACAAGTGCTGGATGTCAGTGTTCTTTGGTGTGATGATGTATATGCACAATATGCGTGTAATTATCATGAAAATATATTGTTCATGGATGTTGTTGGAGTCAGTTGTTCTCCCACGTGTTGCAGCTGTAAGGTGCGAACATTTAAAAGCCCCATCAAACGGTACATTAAGATGTCAGGACCCCTTGGAGAAGTTCAGCTACAACTCCACCTGCTGGTCAGAGTGTGATAGCGGCTTCATCCTCAAGGGAAGCAGCTCCACGCACTGTTCCGCCCGAGGCCGGTGGAGCCACGCCCTTCCCATTTGCCAGGGTAAAGAAACCTTCAAACCATCCTTACAGTTATTTTCTCTTTTGCTACAATACACTTAAAGGTATACTATGCAGGTTTAGTTATTTTTGGTGAGTGTAGAGCTCCCTCTAGAGTCGGGATGTATTTCTATGTTACTCTGCTATTGTAAATAGCAAACTTCTCGCGACTTATCCCCCTGTACACAATGCAAATGCTTTTGTTGTGGAGGTGAAGGATTAACAACAGGCAAAAACTATCCCCAAAGAGCAATATCTACTGACAAGGTAATGTTTCACGATTCTCACGAGATTTGGCGGGGTGCCGCTCTTGGAAGTTGCATGGCTGGTTTTCTCGGTAGGGACTCGCTACTATGCTGTATACCTATGCTAGGTGAACGATTCGCCTATTACAAGTTCGTTTACCATCAAATTGGCTTTGTAAAGGTGAAAATCTTTCATAGTGTGCCTTTAATGAAACTGAGATCCACTCGATCTTCATCTTCACCTTCTTTCTTATCTCTTGATCATGTGTTAACACTTGGTTCCACATGTTTTTTACACCCTTTTTCAAAACATTTAACATAGCTCTCATAAAAAAACTCCAAACTCTATTACCGGTAGTTTAACAAATGGGAAACATATATTTTCAGCTATCAAATCAAGGCCGAGGCCCAAGACATACATTGTTAGGATACATTAGTAGGCTAATCAATGTTGTGCAAAATAATCACTTGTTACAAACTGGAAAATATGTTAAAGGGGTGGTTCAGGATTTTGGACATAGGACCTCATTTCCAAGTTAGCAAGTGTGATATTTATCAGTGGAGAGCGTTTTCAACACGTTTCATCCAGTCCTTCTAGTTGCAGAGTTCGCAGTTGCTAGGCTAGCGCAAGTCATCAGTATGTGTTAGCCTGCCACTAAAAACAGTCTTACCCACTCCAAAGTACACCCGAGGCAAATAAATTAAAACGCCAGACAATCGATGTAAATGTCTATGTCCAAAATCCTGAACCACCCAGAATCATTTTTTTCTTTTGGAGTACCCCACCCAGAGTTTTAAAACAGCCAATGGCCGACTGTCCTTCTCATACATAGATGATTTGGTCTCCTGAATTAGTACCACAGGAGAACTTCAACTTCAGTAATGACCCAAGAACTAGTCGCATCACTGTTGTCATGCATACTGTGTGTGTGTGTGTGTGTGTGTGTGTGTGTCTGTGTGTGTTTGTTGTTAACCATGCTTACCTTTTCTCCAGTGGTCACCTGTGATCCTCTGCTGGTGCCTTCTGGAGTTCACTTCACCTGTGAAAACCCACTGGGTGCCTCATCCTACAACTCTACCTGCAATTTCTCCTGTAAGGCGGGTCACACTCTGACGGGACCAGCCAACCTCACCTGCCTGGCGTCTGGAGCCTGGTCAGCAGCAGCACCTGTGTGTGAAGGTGAGACCCTCCTGTCAGCAGAATGCTGGTGAGACTGAGGTATACACTTCAGATGGCTGGATAGTGTAAGACACTGAGGTGTATGATGAGTTCTGATGAATGGCATAGGCCTGACATAACATAAATACAAACATGAAAACAGGTTCATAAACAAAAAAAGAGTACTTGTTTTAAGTCCCAAAATTCAAGATCATTAAATACAGAGGTGGAAAGTAACGAAATACATTTACTCACGTTACTGTATTGAGTAGTTTTTCTGTGTATTTTGTATTTTTTAAGTAGTTTATAAAATCGGTATTTTAAATTTTACTTGATTACATTTTGAGTGAAGTATTGTACTTCGCTAGATCAAAAATCCCATCCGTTACTTGAGTAAAAAAAAAAAGTTAAGACTAAAAAATCGTGCCCTAAACCACTAGCCTAGTGATAATGATCAGCATGTAGGCTAGCCTACAACAGGACATGAATCAAGCTGGCGCTATGCAGTCTTTCTGAAAGTGATGGAGATGGAGCTGGATCACGAGATGCATCAGATTACATGTCTAGGCTATGTATTTTCCGCTATTTCAATGGGTTGTCTCAGTTCGTTTTAGCACTAATGATTACGGAGATATTCAAGCAAACACCATGGGATTTCGTGTTTTGACGTTTGTGCTCACCTTTCTTTAGAAAGAAGTTGATTAGCAGTTGTTTCCCTCATATTAATGTAGACATTGCACCAGCAGCACAACAATTAGCGGTCCACTAGGCCTACTAGCGATGCTCAGCTAAATAAACAAAAGATACTGTAGACTACCTAATGAATTGTGCAGGCGGACTAAACCATTTAGCTCTTTAGCAAGGGAGAGTGAGAGTGACCTTAGACAGTTTTCACTATGTTGTATACAAAATCACAGTCAGTCAAACTGTAAATTTCGTCTGACATTCATTTTGACATTTAAAGTAAGGAAGGAAGTTAAAGGAAGGAAGTTAAAATATTCAGGTAAAATAAATATATGGTGGAAATAAGTATTGAACACATTGAATGTTTTTTCAGTAGCCTACTTAGCCTAAACTTCCAGTAAGTCTATTCGAAATTTTCACCACACATTATATTAAAGGAGAATTCCGGTGTGATTTTGACCTAAAGTGTTTTGAAACATGATACCGAGTGTGAACGTATGTCTCATAGCCCATCTCGGCTTGTCCCCTGCACTCCGAAATCTGGCGCTAGTTAGCCGATGCTACCAACAAGGCGGTCAATGGTTGTGCCTCGGCATCGGCATAGCCATGCAAATAAATCACTGTTTTACACCATTTACGAGGCTCAATGTATCTCCACACTTCATTGGCAGACTTCCAAGGGCCCTGACATTTAAAACGAGACATTGAGAACTTTGAAAAAGCACTGGTAGTTTACTTACAAGACGATATATACAGACAGTATCTTCTCGAAGTTTAGCGTTTGCAGCCATCTTGAATTTAGTCACGATAAGTCGAGCAACGAGTAAGAATGAACAGGTATGATAAGGGATCAGATTCCAAAAATAATTCCGTGGAAATGCATGGATTCCAGTTGCTGCTACTGGAAGAAACTGTAATCCATGCATTTCCACAGAATTATTTTTGGAATCTAATCCCTTATCATACCTGTTCATTCTTACTCGTCGCTCGACTTATCGTGACTAAATTCAAGATGGCTGCAAACGCTAAACTTCGAGAAGATACTGTCTGTATAAATCGTCTTGTAAGTAAACTACCAGTGCTTTTTCAAAGTTCTCAATGTCTCGTTTTAAATCTCAGGGCCCTTGGAAGTCTACCAATGAAGTGTGGAGATACATTGAGCCTCGTAAATGGTGTAAAACAGTGATTTATTTGCATGGCTATGCCGATGCCGAGGCACAACCATTGACCGCCTTGTTGGTAGCATCGGCTAACTAGCGCCAGATTTCGGAGTGCAGGGGACAAGCCGAGATGGGCTATGAGACATACGTTCACACTCGGTATCATGTTTCAAAACACTTTAGGTCAAAATCACACCGGAATTCTCCTTTAACACACATATAAAAAATCCAAACATAAGAGTTATGTGTAATAAAGTGGAATGACACAGGAAAGAAAGTATTGAACGTTCCTACTGAAATTTCTTCAATACTTTGTTGAAAGCCTTTGTTTGTAATGACAGCTTCAAGACATTTCCTGTATGACAAAACGTATTAGTCGCAGTATCAGGTGTGATTTTGGCCCATTGTTCTAAACAGATTTCTGGGGTCCCTCTTGTGAATCCTGATCTTTAGTTACTTCCAGAACTGTTTAATTAAATTTAATTGAATTGGCTGCCTTTAAGTCTTTTTGGAGCTTTCTCCGAGTGGTCCTTGCTTCTTGGAATTGACTATCCTTCTGACTCCCTGGTCAGAAATATTTGCGAGGAGATCCTGTGCATGGCCGGTTGATGATGCAGTGATATTCCTTCCACTTGTAGATAATGGCTCCCATGCTGCTTACTGGAAGATTCTGAAGTTTTGAAATGCATCCGTAACCAGTTTCATTGATATGTTTTGCAACAATAAGGTTGCAAAGGTCTTGGGAGAGCTTTTTGCTTTTATCCATCATGAAATGTTTCCTGTGTGACACCTTGGTAATGAAAAACCATTTTATAGCCCATCAATATGTAGGCTACTAACTAAGCTTATATTAATTTGCACAGATAGAAAGGATAACTACTCTCTAACTACTTACAGATTCCAGCTCGTTCCTTCCCTTTCCTTGCCTTAGTGCTTTTTCTTAGCGTGTTCAATACTTTTTCCCTGTGTTATTCCACTTCATTGCACATGACTCTACTTATGGAGTTGTTTGGATTTTTTATGTGTGGATTACCTGAGTTATTACTAATGCCTGGTGAAAATGTTGTGCCCCCCGTATTCCACCTTTCAAGGGCCCTCTCCTCCATTGGGGTCCTAGTACTTACCACTTTTCCCCCCAGTTCAACACCCTTTAACCCTTAGAACCCGATTGACGCAAAGTGCGTCAAAAAACACACCCCTTCTTCTCTGTTACATTGCTCCGGAACGGTTCATCGCAAAAAATCATGAAATTAAATCAAATTGCATCATATTTACAGTCTATACTTCTCTGCGTTCACCTGCATACACATTACTCTAGTTTGAATTACTCGCGAACCCGTGATCACATCGATATGGCAAGCATATCAGATGAAAGAGGAGGCACAGGGCTATCCATTGGTACCATGTTTATCGATCCTTCGGGCTTATAAAACCAGACGAAGTGACTGCAAAATAATAACGTCATGTACACAAACCAACGCTGCACACTCATTACTCTCGTTTGAATTACTCGCGGACCCGTGATCGCATAGATATGCCACGCATGTCAGATGAAAGAGGAGACTCAGAGCTATCATTTGAGAGTACATCCTTCTGGGTTATAAAACAGACGAAGTGACAGCAAAATAATAACTTCATATAGCTGGACTTACCCCACGTTTTTGTCTGTTCTTGTGGCAAAGCATGTTTATAATCCAATGCTATCATGTGTTTCTCTATGGCAAAGCATGTTCATATTCCGGTTTTGAGATCCTAGCAAATTCCTGCATGGCATCCAATTCAAGGCTCACATTGCATCCCAATTTGTTCAACAAATAAACACCTTTTTTGCCTTTACTTTGTTCATGGCAATAAACGCAGTAAAAAGTTGAGAATTATTATGACAGCATACACACAGGCACGCAGGGTAACACATAACCTCGGGTCAAGTCAGGTCAGATCAGTTCGTGTCACAGATATGGAGCTCAGAAAGGTCACTATAAAAAATGGCATTTATTTCCGTAAATCACACAGCAAATATTTCTGTAAATTGCTCAGCCCCAGAGTATCCCTCCAACATGGCAATTATATTGCCCGATTCAGGACAGTCTGCCCTACAACCACATGAAATGCATGTAGAGCTGTGAGCTTGCTATGGTGAGATACATGCTAAAATATAAGAATTTTTATAATACACTTTTTATATTTTAATTCTTTAAAAATCAAAATAAAATCAATGCTAGTATTAATACATGAAATTATATAATATATGTGTGTGGCACTTACAATGACCAGAATAAATCCTTATGAATAAAGGTAGTGAAAATGCCCTAAAAACAGCTTAGGGTTCTAAGGGTTAATCTGCTGAACCTTCTGCTCGTTTCCAAATATAAAAAAAACTCTGCAACTCAACATTGGCCTGCCTGCCTCAGCTGCCTGTGAGGGGCTTTTCGGTTGTGCTGGATTACTGTTCACTGCAAAGTGACCAAGGATGAGTGCAACTAACTTTGAAAATCAACTACTGCTCAAACTTAAAGGAGAACTCCGGTGATTTTTCACATTTTTGACATTTCTGAATGTCACCGAGTACTGTCGGTATGAACAAAACTGAAACAATCGGTTTTACCTAGCTCAAGTTGCTGCAGCTACAGCGCTACACACTGGGAGCATGAACATGGTTGCCTTAGCTGCTGGCTGCAGCAACTCAAGCAAGGACCAAAGTCCTTTTAGGCAAGTACCTCCACTCGGCGGCCATATTGCAACGCTTTTTGGGCACTTATCGGGCATCTATTTCTGCAGAAATGCGTGTGCGTAAGGCTTCACGACACCAATCTTGCTCCAGCGGCGAGATCACAACAGATGATTGGCACGATGTCTTCACAGCACACCACATGATTGGCTCAATGTATTCACAACACACCACATGATTGGCTCAATGTATTCACATGTCGACGTTTTGCCGCGTTTTACAACAGTTGAGTGCTGTATCTCCTCATTAGAAAGTCTCTGGTAAAACTGGTTGTTCTGGTACCCCCCCCCCCCCCCCAAAAAAAAAAAAGTAACTAAGTAACTTTTACTTAAAGTACATTTTAATGAACTACTTTTTACTTTTACTTGAGTACATTTTCAGATCGGTATTTTAACTTGTACTTGAGTAATATTTCATCAAAGTATTGGTACTTTTACTTGAGTACAATATTTTCGTACTTTTTCCACCTCTGATTAAATAATTGTATTGTACTCCATTGCTAAAAGTGACAGTGCCTTTGCAAAAAGAATACACAGTTTGTGGCATTCATTGTCTTTTGATATTCTTCAGTGGTACGCTGTGGCCAACTAAATGACCCTCTTAATGGCAAGCTACGGTGTCAGGACCCTTTGGAGAAGTTCAGCTACAACTCCACCTGCTGGTCAGAGTGTGATAGCGGCTTCATCCTCAAGGGAAGCAGCTCCACGCACTGCTCCGCCCGAGGCCGGTGGAGCCATGCCCTTCCCATTTGCCAGGGTAAAGAAACACTCAACATAAGCTTCTGTTCTCTCTTCTGTCTGTCTAGAAACTCACCAACTTCATTGCCCATAACTGCACAGATTCCACCACAGCATTTACTTCTCACCAGTCTGGAAGCCAATCGCTATGTCTAGCCTCTCATGTCTCTGTCTCATTCTCCAGCTGTGGAGTGTCCAGCAGTGTCTGATGCCCCCGGTGGCAGAAGCATGAACTGCAGCCACCCTATTTCTGCCAACAGCTTCAACTCCACCTGTGAATTCAGGTGTGATGAAGGTTTTCTGCTCCAGGGAGCTCAGAGCACAGAATGTGATGCCACAGGCCTGTGGACACACCCAGCCCCCAACTGCACAGGTACAGACACTGAGTGGTTAACACAGGTGTGCCAACCCTAGCTGAGAAGAAAGGAAATACAACAAGTGCTGGATGTCAGTGTTCTTTGGTGTAGTGATGTATGCACAATATGCTATATGTTATATATGCTCTATGCTCTCATAGAAAGACTCCAAACTCTAATAAATCCACATCAGGATCTTCATATTGATTTTTTTTTACTTTCCTCCTTAATATGGCAGTAAAAAGGGTATACAGCCATCTGACTGCTCTTGTTTTTTTACCAGCATGCAGAATATGCATTGTGTTAAACCAGTTTGTTTCACTTTATTTCAGTGATAGAGAGACCATTGAGTGCTGCTCTGCTAATGTACACAGCAGTGGGCATTGCCTCTGTCCTTGGCCTGTTTGGTTTGATTGGTGTAGGACTGTTTGTGCGACACCTTACTAAGAAAGGTAAGAATATAATGGTGAAGGGATGTAGTATTGCTCTTTCTCTGTGTAATTTCTGTACATTTCTTTCTAATATTTTGTTCTCTTCCACAGCCAGTAGCAGTATGGACGAGACATTGTGGAATACTGGAATCAATCCAGTATTTGACGTCAATATTTGATGACAGAAACAAATAAAAGCAAATGCAAATGAACATAGGGCAAATATATGTAATACAGTATGAGTTTAAATGCATTTGTTATTATGAAATAAATGATGATATGATGATGATACGGTGTCTTGTGTAATCTATTGTGGAAGGAGTCATAAGTTAATATTTCAGACAGAGTCACTCATTTTTTTTTTTTTGTGTGATTATGATTTTTTATTTTCAATCAATAAACAACACATATCATACAGAGAGAGCATTCGGATGAGAATAAAAATAAAATTTAAATGAAATAAAGTAAAATAAAAACACACACAGAACACAACACACTTAACAAATACTGGCAGCAAACTCATATTGACTAAAATATTTAAAGAAGCTCTTTGAGGGCAGAGGCTATATTCATCCAGGTGTTTACAGTGGTTGTCTTTGCCTTATTAATCTTTGCAGTTGTACACTCAAGGCAAACTATGTAATGAAATGAGACTATCCAGAATTGCTTCAAGTTTGTATCTGGAGTTATCCATTGCTGTAAAATAGCTTTTTTCGCAGCTGTGAACCCTGCCATCAACACTTTTTTGTCACGTAAAGAAAATTGGTTCTTTGAATCATCATTCAATAATAGTAAACGGGTCCAAATCCAAATATAGATCTGTAAGATCATGTAACATAACAATCACATACTTCCAGAATAGATGAATCACTGGACAGTCCCAAAACATATGTAGAAATGTACCAGTGGCGTCAGTATTACAGAAACTGCAGTATGGATTGGGTATGAGTTTCATGCGATATCGCTTGTAAGGTGTGTAGTAGAAACGATGGATAGTCTTAAAATGAATAAGTACATGACTAAGGTTTTTAGAAGTAAGGCAAAGGTTTGACCACACTGTTTCCCAGTCCGGGTGGAATAATCCTAACCAAGAAAGTTCCAAATCCCACGTTGATAGTATCTTTAAAGGCTTATGAACACTACTGAGTAAAGAATTGTAGATTACTGTGACCGCCCCTTTAGGATCTTTGGCAGGATCAATCCAGCTAAACATTGGGTGGTCACTCAAAACAGAATTCCATGGCACGCCATAAGCTTTCATAGCAGATCGCAACCTCAGGTACAAGAAAAAAGAGAAGCCAGGTAGGTTGTATTCTGCTTGGATATCCTGGAATGTACGCAAACCAGTCCCGTCAAAAATATTGGAAAAAGTAAAAACCCCTTTAGACGACCACAAAGGATAAACAAAAGGTCGTTGATCAGATAAGAAGTGAGCATTGTTCCATAGAGGAGATTGCTGAGAGAATTTCTTTGAATGGCCTATTGCTTTTCCAGCACTGTACCATGCAGCTAAAGTGGATGAAACTAGATGTACCGCAGAGCGGTACAAAATATGACCGCCGCCCAGTCCAGCACATTTTTTCCACAAAAAGAAATCACGCTGAAAGGCCTATATGATTCTAACTGTCTCACTAAATTGCATTATCCACACTCAATTCTCACTGGTATCTGCTAGACAACAAGTACCAAAACATGATTAGTTCATAGATTTCACATGTAAAATTCATTTTATAGAACCCCACCTCCATCTTGCCTGTTTATAATTCTGAGAAATTCTTGATTGTTTGTGTTATGTTTATGTTATGTGTGTGTGTGTGTGTGTGAGTGTGTGTGTGTGTGTGTGTGTGCGTGCGTGCTTGTGTTTGTGCCTGCGTATGTGCCTGTGCATGCCAGCGTACATATGTCTACTGTGTCATACGTATGATTACTGTGAATGTATGTGTGTGTGTGTGTGTATCTGTGCACATGTGTGCACATGAAATGGGTTAACATGACCCCTGGAGGCAAACATACAGAAAAAAATGGTCATCCTAGGCCCTACAGTTCTCAAGATATTCACAGAGAACTGTGTCTGCCCTACCCTCCTTTCGGGGGGTCCAGTCCAGCGGGGGGGCTACAGATCAAAACGAAAAATGACGGTTCCATGCTATCCATGTGGGGGTACATGCCCACCAAGTTTTGTGTACCCCGGTCTTTCAGTGTCCCGGGAATCCTTGTTGGTGTACGTCACTAAATGTACACATAAATTATTTTATTGTAAGGCCCCCCATGAACGAAAGTACACAAAACTTGGCATGCATTCGGAGGGTGTCATAATGATCCTACACTTTTAATTTCGTGCAGTTTTGACCTTGTCAGCCAGAGATATTGTGATGAAAACACCTAATTTTTGGCTTTTTCATTTTTAACTAGGTGGCGCTATACATAAAATAAGTGGTAATGGGATGGGTTGACATGCCCCCTTAAGACCAACATACATAAAAAAGGTGGACCTCCTAGGCCCTACGGTTATCGAGATATTCACAGAAAACTGTCTCCGGCCACCTACAGGCCAGTTGGTGTATAGTAACATAAATTAATTTATTGTGTGGCCCCCCATGAACGGAATTCCACGAAACTTGGCGTGCATACAGAGGGTCATAATGATCCTACACTTCCAATTTTGTACAGTTTTGACTTTGTTAGGTCACAGATACCTTCAATTACAACACCTCATTTTTACTTTTTTGTGTTTAACTAGGTGGCGCTATACATGAAATGAGTGGTTATGGAATGGGTTGACATGGCCCCTTGAGATCAACATACAAAAAAAAAATGGTCCTCCTAAACCCTACGGTTTTCGAGATATTCACAGAAAACTGTGTCTGCCCTACCCTCCTTTCGGGGGTCCAGTCCAGCGGGGGGGCTACAGATCAAAACGAAAAACGATGGTTCCATGCTATCCATGTGGGGTTACATGCCCACCAAGTTTCGTGTACCCCGGTCTTTCAGTGTCCCGGGAATCATTGACAGAAATGTGGGCATGCGAAAAAGAAAAAAAAAAAAAATCTGACTAAACCTATATGACCGCCGCTTCGCTGCGCGGCGGTCATAATAACATGACCAAATTTATGGTGCGAGTTGCGACGTCCTATACCTGTGAAGGGCAGATCTCGAAGTCTATGGGGATATACAATAGCTGATTCTATGCTTCTCCATGGCACTTTACTGTCTTTGTCCGTCCATGTTCGCATAGCTCTGATCTGGAATGCCCAGTAATATATCTGAAAATTAGGGAGGGAGACAGAGTCACTCATGAAAGTCATGGAAACTGCCCTGGTGTGAGTGATTGTGTCATGTACACTCTTCCGCAGGCTGCACTTTCTATTTCCACCGCTGGGGGGAGCTCGTGCAGTTCAGTTCTCAGCAAAGGCCTCAATGATAAAATATAAAAGTCTACCGAAAACTTGAGTCTGGTGGAGTTTTATACGGACTAACTTGCTATCTTATTAACTTACATGATATTCTTACTAATCAGATGGTATTCAGTAGCCTACCTCTGAAAGTGGAGCCAGATTAACAAAGGATGATAGCCTACTGTGATAGAGATTCAGAGCCCACAGTTGACTATATTGAACAACTCTATGTATATTATTATGTGTATATTATCCATATTATCTGAGTAATTGAAAGTATGTCTACCATCGTTTTGAATCAAATTCTTATGTCGCAATCTGAAATGTTGGGATGACCTTTAATTTGAATTGTAACTTCATATGCGGTACCGGAAGTTAGTCCCGTCAGCGGGGCCACTTTAATGCTTTTGTTGGGATGAATACGACTTGGGGAACAGTTGAAAAATCTTGTGTACGACACCAGCCGATCATGTACAGTCCTTGACACGAATATACATCATGTCAAGGATTGGGGATATTATTCATTTGAATGTCGGTGGGAAGAGGTAAGAATAGGTTGTGTTTTCCTGACGGATACATATGAGAGCGAAAGCCAGCCGGCTGATGCTAGCTAGCTAACTATAGTGGATGACGTTTAGTGGCTAACGCCCTGTCAGGGAGCACAACGTTAGCCATGCTAGTTAAAAAGCGATGCTCTATTCGTTGAAAGTACATCTCATCGTAGTACACTGCCGTTCACTAATATCCAGACCAGTAGACCAAATGTGTACGTTAAGACAACGTTAACAACATCAAAGATTGAAGGAATAGGTCATTCTACTTGGCTAGCATCAACGTTAGCTATCTAGTTACAGCCAGCAACTTCATCTAACGTTACCTGAATGCTCCTCTGGTTAACTCAAAGTTAGGGCAAAACATCATCAGCTAAGAGAACAGATAACTGTTGTTTGCTCTGGCATGGGATGTTCTGGGATGGCACTTCAAGAAATCTGCAATTAACTAATGATATTATATCCTGATTAACGTTAGTTCATTTATGTAGGTGGGTAGTGCTTTACAATAACACTTAGCAGCTACCATTATGGGAACTTTATCATGGCACATAAGTTACGTTAAGGGACAATGATGTATTTTCGACCAGGACCCCGACAATCATGTCATCAACATTTGCACTCCCTTGCTAAATTGTGTACTCTTCTACACGGACCCATTTAGGTTCAGTACCTCAAAGCAGACGCTGACATGGGTTCCCGACTCCTTTTTCTCAAGGTTGGTGATTTTTTTAGCTGGCAGAAATGTGATTAACATTTTAAGTCTTTTGCAGCCCGTGAACTGTCATTTAATTGCTAACATGCCCCCTCCCCTTTGAAAACTGATTAGTCTCCTAAGTGGTCGGATATCAACTTTGAAAGACGAAACTGGAGCGGTACGTTGTCTTCCATTTCTGCCTGCAAAGTTTTTGTGATTACCAGGCTACTGCATATTGGGACTTTTCATTCTGTTGTTTACTCTCTCACACTCGATATTTATCTACAGATATTCATAGACCGGGACCCCTCACTTTTTGCTCCGATTCTCAACTTCCTCCGAACCAAAGAGCTGCACCCCAGGTATGACTTAAGTCTATAAATTATGCATAGAATAGTCACAGATAAACACTTTACATTAACATTTTTCTACATTTTTGTCTTTGTCTTTCCTTCACAGGTCTGTGAATGTGCACTTATTAATGCATGAAGCAGAGTTCTATGGAATCACTCCCCTTGGTAAGGACATAAGAGGATATGCCTGCTGCTGTCAGTATGTCTCTAGCATATCTCTTAAGACTGAAGGTGTCCGGGAGAGAGGTTTACTGCAGACCATGCTACTGACTGATTGCTGTTACATTTAATTATGCCAGACTAGGCATAACATAGAAAAAAAATAATCTATTAGGCAGTTAAGCTTCTGGACAGAGTTAAAGTGTGTGTGTGTGTGTGTGTGTGTGTGTGTGTGTGTGTGTGTGTGTGTGTGTGTGTGTGTTCGTGTTCTGTAGTGCGTAAGCTGCAGCTGTGCGATGAGCTGGATCGTTCCTCGTGTGGGACTGTGCTCTTCAATGGCTACCTTCCTCCTCCAGGTAAGCAGCAGTGCTCATAGGAACTACACGGGTGGGGTGCCAGCCAGCCGTATGAGGGCCCCTGTGATTGTGTTGAGGGCTACACAGTAGTCCGTCTTTAATGATAAGATTGTGTGTGTGTGTGTTTGTTTGTGTGTGTGTTTGTTTGTTTGTATGTGCACATCATGTGGTTCTTTACAGTTATTGTCCTTATTTAAATGTTTGATGAGGTTGATTATCAGTTTTCTCTATTGTTATGCACAGTTATTGTGTGTGTCTGTGTAGGTTTATTTAGCACCTATCAAGAGGTTGTTGTCTGTGGTGTTGATGATCATTTTCTTTTCTTGTGTGCGTGTGTATGTGTGTGTGTATCTGTATATGTATGTGCCTGTGTTTGTTTGTTTTTGTGTCTGTGTGTATCTGTATGTATGTGTGTGTGTGTGTGTGTGTGTGGAAGTGTATCCTGTGAAGAGGCGTAACCGGCACAGTGTGGCAGGCCCTCAGTTCATGGGCGGCCGATCTGGCCCCGTGGAGCGGGCACCCGTCCGCCGGAGTAACACCATGCCACCCAACCTGGGCAACGCTGGCATCCTGGGCAAAGCTGCCATGGAGGAGAGGGTGATAGGTGAGACATGTGGGCATGGTGGACCAGTGGTAACGTTACCTACTGCCAATCGGTTGATGCCCATTTGATTCCTGAACCCGCTGATGCAAGTCTGTGTCACTTTGGATAAAAGCTAAATATCAGTCAACTTTAACTTTTAACTATATTGTGTTTGTCATGTGTATGTGTACATAGACTGAACAAAAAATGTAAGCGTTAACACCTTTGTTTTTAAGCTCCCATTTTTCATGATATGTTAGATTTACTGAAGGTTTAGATTAGATTTATTGAAGGTTTACTTTTCTCAGATCTATACAGTTCTATATATAGTTCTGTATTCTACTGTATGTGTAGTCTTTGTTCGTGAGCACTTCACCCAGCCCAAGTAATCCATCCACCCGACATGGGTGACACATCAAGAGCCGATCAAACAGATGTGGAGCTGATTAAATGCTGATTATTGCAAAGATGTTCCTTGGACTGGTCACAATAAAAGGCCAGGTTGTTGCTCCTGAACTGAATGTATGGTGAAGTGTTCACTAATAAGATATGTGAATAACTAAGATTTTAACACATTATTTGAACAAATACTAATTTTGTGTGAATAGAGAAGTCTAATCTTTCACTTGCAACTCATGCAAAAATGGAAGTAACATGTGTTGTGTTACTGATTTTGTTCAAGTAATTACAATAATCAAATCATAACTTGCTGCAATAATAGTAGTTAACAATTATGTCCCTTCACATATCAGGCTCTGGTTCAGTGATGGATGCAGGGATGGTGCGTATCGTCTGTGGACATCACAACTGGATTGCTGTGGCGTACGCCCAGTTTGTCGTGTGCTACAGGTGAGCCAACACCACTGTGTTTCTTCTGCACGGAACACAAGCATGAAGAAGTCGTTCCGCAGATTGACATTGCTGACATTGCCAAAAGATGCCTGTTAGCTTTGACATCTAAGTGATGTTTGTTTGCAAGGTTTTGCATGCTTTTTAGGTAGCTAGCTCACTGATTTTAGACCAAAACTCGTGTATTCCGTGTAACTGTATCCAATACAATACAGTCATTAGACAGATCAGTCAAAGTCAGAGATTTTCTCTGCTGTATTCACTGATGTCTTATCTATGTGCTCTCCTCTCTCTCTCTCTCTCTCTCTCTCTCTCTCTCTCTCTTTCTCTCTTTCTCTCTTTCTCTCTTTCTCTCTCTCTCTTTCTCTCTCTCCCTCTCTCTCTCCCTCTCTCTCTCCAGGATGAAAGAGTCATCAGGCTGGCAGCAGGTGTTCACTAGCCCGCGACTGGACTGGGTGATTGACCGCGTGGCCCTCAACGCCAAGGTGATGGGAGGCTCGCTAGGCGACAACGACAAGATGGTGGCCGTGGCCTCGGGCACCGAGATCATCCTGTGGGCCATCTGCCCCGATGGCAACGGCAACGAGATAGGTGAGATGGAGATCCCTCTGAGAGGAAAGAAAGTAAAAAGCTGCAAGCTTGACTGCATTTTGTTGTATTATTGGTTGTACTACTGTGCTACTGTATCATGACCCCTTTAGTTCGTTTTTGACGGACTGGGTAGCCTCTTAGCGCTAAAATGTGTTGGATATTGATGCCAAAGGACATATACCGTATTTTCCAGACTATAAGTCACACTTTTTTTTCATAGTTTGGCCGGTCCTGCGACTCAGGTGCAACATATATATTTATATATATGTTTTTTTTCCTCTTCATGAAAAATGTTTTGACTGGTGCGGAAAATACGGTATATTATATATCAATTCTTCCATGGTGTAAGGGCTCTTTCATATCATAATGGTTCTGTATGGAGTCGTCTGTGTAGAGGTACTTCATAGAGGCGTTGTACTGTATAGGTCTACAAACTATTTTAGAGAGAATATGTTGATAATGTAGAACCATTTTCTTGCTACAGTTAGATTAAGTTTAACTATCAACTATCAATTGTATGTCACAAACACACACACACACACACACACACACACACAGACAGAGACAGACAGAGAGAAAGACAGAGAGAGAGAGAGACATCCACACACACACACACACACACACACACACACACACACACACACACACACACACACAGAGAGACACCCACACACACACACATATCCTTACAGGAGGCTGATTGTGACTGGACTCCGGATGAGCAGAATGTTTACTGCAGGGCTGAATGAGAGGAAGTCAGTGATGGGCAAACATCCTGTAGCCTTCCTGCCTAGCACTGTGGAGATTACAGCAGCAGCCTCACAGCCTCAGCCTCAGGATCAGGTGGCACAGTCTGCGTGGCACAGTCTGCGTGGCAAAGGCTGCGTGGCAAAGGCTGCGTGGCACAGTCTGCGTGGCACAGGCTGCGTGGCAAAGGCTGCGTGGCACAGGCTGAGTGGCAAAGGCTGCATGGCACAGGCTGAGTGCTTCTCCTGCTGCTACAGTAAGGGGGTCTGTCTGAGGGAAACGCGGAAATCACGGCAGTGATCCGAAGTTGGACTAGTGCACTCGCAGCTTCCTTTGTTGATTGAGAAACAGTTTATAGCAGAGAGATTGACTGTCATATCACAGATGATGATCAAGCCTGATGATTTTTCTCTACGAAACTCCCCCTAGCGTCTGTACATGTCGATACGTGTGTGAGCCCTCGCTCGGTCTGAAGCTCTTTTCTTTTTCTTTGAATCTTCCGTCAAGGGTTTTCGCTGCTTCTTCGCCAGCTCTGCCATTATACACACGTTTGCAACAATCGCTAGCGTTTTGTTAGCCTGCCTCTGTGCTGTGGATGCAGGATGTAAACTGATCCTGCTTCTCGCGATGTCTGAGACTTTGTGAGACTGGAGGTCGGCGGGTTTGATACACTGAACTTGCAAGTGGGATATTCTTCCTACAGGCAGTAGGGGCGGGCGAGAGAGTCTTCATTCGCCCTGTAATAAGTCATTTAGAGACTCTAGCATTGTTTCTAGAAAATAGTGTTGTTTCTGGTGGAGAGACTCTAGCCTTGTTTCTAGAGATTCTAGTGTTTCTAGAGACTAGTGTTGTCTCTGGTGGAGAGACTCTAGCCTTGTTTCTGATGACATTAGTGTTGATTGTGCTGTGTTTTCCATGCAGGTGTGTTCAGCTTGTCCTGTGTTTTCCATGCAGGTGTGTTCAGCTTGTCCTGTGTTTTCCATGCAGGTGTGTTCAGCTTGAACGTGCCCGTGGAGGCGCTCTTCTTCGTGGGTAACCAGCTCATCGCCACCAGCCACACGGGCAAAGTGGGCGTGTGGAACGCCGTTACCAAACACTGGCAGGTAACAAGGAAACAACAAACATATTATAGTCAATATATGGGATTAATTTGCTGAGGAAAATTATCAATATTTTAGCACCATTGGTTGCATGAATGAATCAGTCAGATATATCATCTTAGTCATCATTATCAACCATTGTTTATTCAGGGAAGATTGACTGAACATTAAAGGAATTATCCGGAGTAAAATGCACTTTAGATCAATTTACGGATGATTGGGAGTACACACGTTGAGTTGACATCAAAATCATGTAATTCGGATGTGTTTTGAGAAAGTTCGATTTTACCGTTTTTAGTCAAAACTCGTTAGCGTGGAAGTGAGAAGGGCATATTATTTTGCCGCTACAAAACGCTATTTTTATACCTCTTCTACAGTTCCAAACAACATTACACTTACGTGGTAGTGAGTAGCGGGTCCCTAAAGCCAAACCGAAGTATCCCGAGGTCTTTATGTGGTCGGATAGAGAGTCCAGAATGAATTTCATTAAGCCAGTACCTTTCCGGAAATGTTGCCATCTTTGCTGCCATCTTTAGGGGAAAGTCCGTAGGAGTTTGATGTCAACTCAACGTATGTACTCCCAATTATCCGTAAATTGATCTAAAGTGCATTTTACTCCGGATAATTTCTTTAAGCTCTTTTTACAAGCTCTGTTACAATACTGTATCCTAACATGCTAAAAGAGAAGTATTGTAAGTAGAGTAATCTCTGTTTGTGTGATGACTCCTCTTTTCCCCTCCTGTGCACCAGAATCAGGACGTGGTTCCCATCAACAGCTACGACACGGCCGGGTCCTTCCTCATCCTGGGCTGCAACAACGGCTCCATCTACTACATCGGTACGCCACTGCAGGCCTCTCCCTGGTCCTCACCTGCTTTTTTTTTTTCTTTTTTTTTTTTTCTGGGATTCTGTCTGGGATGAGGGCATGAATTGATGGGTGCGAGATAGAGGTGTGGAAATCTTTTTGAGAATGTGTCGACATTAACAGGGCTTGAAGTTCTCAGGCACTGTGCCTGAATTCAGGCTAGGCTATGTAAGATGTGAAAATGGATTATTATATACAACAATTTCTGATAACTTCAGGCACCGAAATTCTCCTTGCTTTAAGCCCTGCATTGAGCTTGCTCATCTGTTTAACTCTATCTGTTGTTTTGTTGCTGCTGAGGCTACGTTAGCCCTGGTCAGTGTTTTTTGTTTTTGTCAAATGGAGGATATTATATATATATATAAGTTAGCAAGCCTTAATAGTCAACGGCCTCATAGAGACTTCCTGCCGTCACTCTGTTTTCTTCTCCGTTATTCGCAGATTGCCATTGATTTGGGTCAGTTTGTCTTAGTTTGCTCTTCTCTCTTGTCTGACCACAAAGCCGATGAGGTTAAATAGGAAAATTGAACACCTCCACTGACCGTCCGGTATACATTTGGGCCGTATAATTGACACAGCCATCCCAAGGTTGTGTGTACAAACTCAGAGTGTGTGGGTTAGGGCTGCAACTAACGATTATTTTCATAGTCAAGTAATCTGCTGATTATTTCAATTAGTCCATGTAGTTTCTTGATCGATAAAAAGCCAGAAAATGGTGAAAGAATTTCCATCATTGTTTCCCAAAGCCCAAGATTATGTTTTCAAATGCCTTGTTTCGTCCACACACCAAAGATATTTAGTGCACTTTCAAAAAGCTGCAAATGTTCAAGTTTAAGAAGCTACAATCAGAGAATTTTGATGTATTTAATATTCAACAACTAATCAATTAATCGTTGCCAACCATAGTGTGGGTGGAGGAGAATTCTATGAGTGCACATGTCAGTGTGCAAATAGGTTGTGCAAGTATATATCTCTATATACATTATATTTGTGTCTGTGTCTCTCTCGCTTCCTCTCTCTCTCTCTCTCGCTTCCTCTCTATCACTTTCACCATCTCTGAGTGTGCATGTGTCTTTATGTATATATTTTCTGTGTGTTTTGCCTGTCCTTATTGTGTGTGTGTGTGTGTGTGTGTGTGTGTGTGTGTGTGTGTGTGTGTGTGTGTGTGTGTGTGTGTGTGTGTGTGTGTGTGTGTGTGTGTGTGTGTGTGTGTGTGTGTGTGTGTGTGTGTGTGCTCAGATGTGCAGAAGTTCCCCCTGCGGATGAAGGATAATGACCTGCTGGTGACTGAGCTGTACCGAGACCCCAGTGAAGACGCTATCACCGCCCTTAGCGTTTACCTCACGCCCAAAACAAGCATCATGAAATGTGATTCACTCCTTATGTTACTTTACACACACACATACACACACTTTAAGTGAATTCCTTCTCTATTAATAATTTATTAATGCTCTTTAATGTTTTGTTTTTTTATGAGTGGTCTTTAAAATTAATGACATCAAACTGTCAGCCCATAATGTTTTATTGTTCCTATTTTGAGACACACCTTGACTGTTCTGCTCAGCAGAATCCTAACAAAACAAATCCTAACCTGTAAATGGCGTCTGTGTGTGCGCGCGTGTGTATGTATGTGTATGTGTGGGGGTGCACGTGCGTGTGTATATGGTGTGTGTGTGTGTGTAACTCAGGTGACAGTGGTAACTGGATTGAGATAGCGTACGGCACCAGCTCTGGCACGGTGCGAGTGATCGTCCAGCACCCCGAGACGGTGGGCTCGGGCCCCCAGCTCTTCCAGACCTTCTCCGTCCACCGCAGCCCCGTCACCAAGATCATGCTCTCCGAGAAACACCTCATCTCAGGTACGTCACACACACACCTGGGCATCAACAACACGTTACATTTATATAGTGCTTTTTTTAGACACTCAAAGCGCTTCACAGTGAAGGAGGAACCTCACTAACCACCGCCAATGTGTAGCACCCACCTGGAGGATGCATGGCAGCCATTATGTGCCAGAACGCTCACCAATGGGGGATGATTAGGGGGCCAGATTGAGTGAGCCAGGTTGGGACACCTGGTCATCAACATTAAGATCTCTGAGAAATGAGTCAACTCAGGTTCACACCTGAGGTACATTCAAATTCGCAAACATACTGTAGGCGAACGTTTGCAAAGAGTTTGAGGAGGTATTTCTCCACGAACATACAGTGGACCTGGACATAAGCTGGAATGTTTACACCAAATGATTAAAATTGAGAGACTAGAAAATATATTCACCACCAATGTTTGCCACTGTTTGCCGAATTTGAACGCACCTCAGCCCTTACACACCTCATCTCAGGTTCACCCGCCCTTAAAGGGACACCAGGCAACGTTTTCGTGTTAATTAATCATCTTCGTAAGTCGGTATAGTTAAATGACTCATTACGGGGCGAATGAAGGCTCTCTCGCCCGCCCCTACTGCCTGTAGGAAGAATATCCCACTTGCAAGTTCGATGTATCCTACCCGCCGACCGAAGCAGTTTACATCCTACATACAGCACAGAGGCAGGCTAACGAAACGCTAGAGATAAGAGAGATAACAAAACGAATGTGATAAACAGGTAACCACACACCTTAATAGCCTACCGTACCGACAGTTCCCTTTTTGACCAAGCTTGGGGAATCCTCTCCTTTTGGAGCTATTTTTTTCACACCAGGCTACACAAGGAAGTTGTAGTTTTTCCGAAGCAAGCAAAGTAAGAGATGTGGTGTGAGTTGTGCTTCCCAGTTGGAGAGTGTTTATGCCCCAGATAAAACGCTTCATTTGTGTTACTACCTCCTTAAAGGGCACTGCTCCTGGTATTTTGCTGGTGCTGCAGCTGCTCAGTCCCTGAGTGTGTTTTGCAGTGTGTTTCCCAGCATGCTCCATGTTTCTATTTGTGTTTGTTGTGTTGTGGTGTTTTATAGTACGTGTTTTAAAGTCCTCTAAATTCGTATTTGCAGTGTGCGCGGACAACAACCACGTGCGCACCTGGACGGTGACGCGTTTCCGCGGGATGATCTCCACACAGCCGGGCTCCACGCCACTCTCCTCCTTTAAGATCCTCTCACTGGACGACATCGACGGACACGCCGGCTGTGGTGCCGGCACTGAGATCGGTCAGTCACAGAAAGGGAGTGGGGTGCAGGGCTGGGTTAAATGTTAAAGGTTAAAGGTCATTCTAACAAGATTCTGCTCCGCAACTTCTGACGGTCCTAAAATTCGGGGGATCTTTTGGTACTCTGTCAGATGCTTAAAGTCACTGGGTGCAGACAGTCTAGGATGCTGTAAAGAGCCTAAAGGAGCATGGTGGGTAGCTATTGGAAGTCTCAGCTGTCGGAAGATTCATCCATTCCTGTGAAGTAGTACCCATAGCCTAGTACTCATCGGAAGATTCATCCATTCCTGTGAAGTAGTACCCATAGCCTAGTACTCATCGGAAGATTCATCCATTCCTGTGAAGTAGTACCGATAGCCTAGCATTAGCGCGCTGCATAGATGGCAGTCTGCTGACTAGTCCTGCAGTGCTTTTAGTGAAGATGTTCCTTCCTCCCCCTGCAGGTCCATACGGGGAGAGAGACGACCAGCAAGTGTTCATCCAGAGAGTGGTCCCCGACACCGACAAGCTCTATGTCCGACTCTCCTCCAACGGGAAGAGGTCAGTCCCACAGGTTCAGTCAAATGGAATCTGTTTGGGTTAAATTATGGGTTAAATTTAAGCAATAAATGGGTTAAATTTAGGCAATAAAGCACAAGCTCTTGCATGGACTTACCGGAACTTCCGGTACTTCTCCCTCTCTATGTGATTGGTCCTCTCCCGTGTAGCACCAGACTGGAATTCAGAAGCGCGGTCAATGTCCTTTTAGGCAAGTCCCTCCACTCAGCGGCCATAATGCAACGCTTTTTGGGTACTCATCATCGGGCATCCTATTCGGCAGAAATGCGCGTGTTCAAGGCTTCACGACACCAACCGTGCTCCAGCAGCGAGTTCACAACACATGATTGGCATGATGTCTGCACAACACAGCACATAATTGGCACAATGTAGTAACATCACACCACATGATTGGCTCAATGTATACACATGTCGACGTTTTGGCGAGGAAGGGGTGGGATATGTGTAGACAACGGCCATATTGGCCATGCATTTCTATGGAGGATTTTTTGAGTGTCTCTTCATTAGAAAGTCTCTGGCGCGGTGGAACTACCTTTTTCAGCATATAGCCTTTATTTGCAGTAGACCAAGCTGAATGTTCGTCTGATATCATTTCCTGCGTGACCTTTGCTCCTGGTCTGTGTCCCGTCAGGGTGTGTGAGGTGCGCTCGGTGGATGGCACGTCCATCACGGCTTTCATGGTGCACGAGTGCGAGGGCTCCAGCCGCATCGGCTCGCGTCCTCGCCGCTACCTCTTCAGTGGCCACGGCAACGGCAGCATCCAGATGTGGGACCTGACCACCGCCATGGAGATCGCCGGGAAGGTCGACATCAAAGGTCAGGAGCCTGACGGGCAGCGCCATGCTACTGTGAACCAAAAACACTGAGGCTTTCACCCCCAGTTTGCACTAGTGACAGTAATGGGCAGAAATGGGTAGTAGCGTCACCGGTGGTAGCAGCGGTAGCATCAACTGTCGGCCCTTGTTCCATTCCCAAACCCACCGCTACGAGTTTGTGTTCCTTTGGATAAAAGTGTCTGCGAAATACCAGTCACTTGTTACTTTTCTTGTACGTTTCATACACCTCAAGACCCAAAACACTGGCTAAAATCATACGCTTTGTGTACATGTATGTTAGTAGTTCATGCTCTATTTCTTTAACTCGTATTGTAAGTGGCCCAGTGTCCACAACAAATGGGGTATGATAGCGACTGTGCATCTGTCTGAAGTATAAAAGCAGTATAAGAATAAAGGACAATTAGGAAGTAGTTTAACGGATATGATAGTTTCTGGAATGTGATTGGTTGGTTGCTGGAATCTGATTGGTGTTGTATGTTGATTGGCAGCGCTGGGCGGGCCTACAGAGGAAGAGCTGCTGGAGCTGCTGGATCAGTGTGATCTGGCATTGACCCGGACGCCAGACATGAGTCCAGCTGCCTCACTCACACACTCCAGCACGCCACGCTCATCCACCTGCAGGTACAGCTGTCACACACACACACACACACACACACACACACACACACTCACAACCACACACACACACACACACACACACACACACACACACACACACACACACACACACACTCACAATCACAATCACACACACACTCACACACTCACTCTCACTCACACAAACTCATTGACCCATCTCACTGACATGAATCCAGAAACCTCACTGGCGCATATATTTATGTCTATCCTGCCTAAGCAGAAGGATAATCTGCTTATCTTGTTTCTTCTATCATCTAACTCCTTTAACTCCCTCTCTCCCCGACTTTCTCTCTCTCCCACTCACTCTCTCTCTCCCACTCTCTCTCTCTTCCTCTCTTTTTCTCTCTCTCTCCCACACTCTCTCTCTCTCTTTTCCTCTCACACTCTCCCCCACACTCTCTCTCTCTCCCCCACACTCTCTCTCTCTCCCACACTCTTTCTCTCCCCTCCTCTCTCTCTTCCTCCCCCCTCCTCCCTCTGTCCTGTCCTCCAGCCTGGTGTCCCAGACGTCCAGTGATCGTGGGGTCGTCCTCCGCGGTGCTGCGGCTGGTCTGACCGGCAGCCTGCCCCGCCAGGCGCCCCTGGTGCCCTTCTCCCGCCCCCCCCCTGGGCCGGCGCAGGCTCTGGGTTTGAGCCAGGCGTCCCTGAGCGCCGGCGGCGGTGGCAGCGGCAGCAGCCCCCTCCCTCCCCGCGGCCCCCCCGAGGCCCTGCGGCGCGGCAGCTTCGCCGAGCGCTGCCAGGAGAGAGCCAAGGGCGCCGAGGGCATGGGCATGGGGGCGGGCATGGGCATGGGGGCGGGCGTGGGCATGGGGGCGGGCGTGGACGCGGCGGCGGCCGCTGGGAGACGCAGCCTGGCCGTGTCCAGCGAGCTGGAGGCGCGTCTGGGGCTCCGCTCGCCGCCCGGCTTCCCCTCTTCGTCCCCCTCCCATCCTCCTCACCCTCACCCCCACCCCCACTCGCACCCCTCCTCTCCGTCTCAGGCTGCCCTGGCGGCAGCCGCAGCAGCGGGGCCTTCGTCGTCCTCCTCGTCCTCCTCTTCCTCCATGAGGAGGTCTCCGTCTGCCGTGTCGTCTGGAGCGGGCGTGGGAGCGGGAGCTGGCCCAGCCCTCAGCCCGACGCGCTCCCAGACGCCCGTCTCTCCCCCGCGTCGACCATCCGCCACTGCCGCCGGCCCCAGTGCAGAGGCCACACCCACCGACAGCACCAGCCCCGCCTCCGACAGCCTGGCGTCGCCCCCAGCAACCAGCCCCAAACCACACATGAACGAGACAAGCTTTTGATTGGCTGGATGCATGCTTTGAGCGTGTGTGTGTATGTGTGTGTGTGTGTGCGTGTGTTTGCAAACAAAAATGTAGCTGAAGTAAATCTTTAAGATTACAGGATCTTTTTTAATGACTGCAATCTCTAAATGTCTTCCATGAAGTGTTTGCAGTTGTGTCAAGGGCTTCCCAACCATAGCTTTACCATGGGGGTGCGGGGGGGGGGGGGGAGTTTTATTTGTTTATTTATTTTGTTTATTTTTTTCTAACGTATAATGTATGAATTGAACCACGTTGAATCAGATACTTACGACTGATTCACCCTGTCTCTCCGGCCCTCAGTGCTGCACTGTTGAGCTCCAGACGTAACGCAAGCATTCCTCCATCTCGACTCCGTCGGCCCGTCTCATACAGAGTGGACTCCATTTCCATGAGAAGTGATGTGTTTGCACAAAGAGAAACTGAAAGAAATTCATTCCACCGCTTCAGATGGCTGACGGCTGGGGTATGGGGCTCGGGTCAAGTAGAAACAGATGGACTTAAGCCGAGGCTTACGGTTGTCAGTGGCTCTCTCAGAACCGGGCCGATTTGGCTCGGGGGGGGGACCAGGGAACTCCTCCTACCCTGTAGAGTACCAGAGTCCAGAACCATAATTGGGCCCAGATTAGAGTTGACCACAGAAGTGGTTCATGCCCCTTTGAAACCCAGTTCCAGAGTGGGTGGGACATATCAGTGTTGAGAGGGAACAGTCTTACACGATTGGACCAGAATTTAACTGTCAATCCAGACTTCCAGGTTGATGAGTTTTTCTTTGGCCATTTTGTGATATTCACTACAGGAAGCTCCGTTAGACTTGATTGTAAGTGTGCCCCGCTTGGCTATGCTAACATATGATCATATTCTTTTGTTCTTCCTCTGCAGAACAGAATCCACTTATTGGCTGCATATGTCCAGAGCCAGTTTTGAGTACAGCCAGGGTCCAGATTGTACTGTATGTCCAGGCTAGATACCATAGCTATGGCAGAAAAGGGCCATTTCAAGTGTGTGTGTGTGTCTTTGGGGGTGGGAGGGTGGTGTAGGTTGAGTTGCCTTTGCTGTGTGTTTGAGTGCCTTGCTGAGGATGGGATACTAACACTGCCAATCAAGATCAGATGGCCAACAGAGGTGTGTGTGTGTGTGTGTGTGTGTGTGTGTGTGTGTGTGTGTGTGTGTGTGTGTGTGTGTGTGTGTGTGTGTGTGTGTGTGTGTGTGTGTGTGTGTGTGTGTGTGTGTGTGTGTGTGTGTGTGTGTGTGTGTGTGTGAGAAAGTAACCTTGTTCATTGTTGTTCTGTGCTCCCTCATGTGTTGTCCTGCTGGTTTTAAAGAGAATCAGTTCATCATAGAAAACTGAACTCTTCAGTCAAGACTACTGGACACATCAGAATAACCTGCAGAAAGAATATCATGAAGACATGGAAACAGGTCTGTTTAGTGTGTGTATGCAGAATGTTGTTTTAAATTGTACAATGTTACTGGTCTAACGTCTTCCTAAAGAATTTAATAATAAAAACTATAAAGGTTTGTTTGTGTCAGAGGTTTTGCATTTAGAACACTCTTTACACTCTTCCAGCAATCACAGTACACAACACACAATGTCATTTTATAAAAGCATTTTACTCAAAGAAGTTGAGATAGCTGGCAGGAGCTTTGTACATACAAAATGTGTTTATTAGAAGTCAAAAGCCTGTGGCCGTTAGCAAACTACTGCGAGTGACGGCCTGCAGCTCTGTCTGATCCGCTTAAAGGAAGATGATCACAGCTTTGCTTGCCTCAACCAAACACCTCTTGAGAACATCCAGCCATGGATACAGAACACTGTGTCAATGTGTCAATCATCTTCGTCATTGGCGACCCAGACAGGAGAACAGTGTGATACTGATTTGTTCCACAAACAGACACCTCCGAGCTGAACTACAGTATCTGTGTCCGTGCCAGGGCCGATTCTAGGATCAGACCTTTAGGGGTCCTTAGCTGCACTGGGGCAGAAGACCCCCTAGGGGATTATGGGGGCATGCTCCCCTGTAAAAAAAATTTGTATAATTTAACGTGTCAATGTATCAATCTACACTTTGAAAATAAATTCAGTGGTTAGAATTGATTCTTTTTATATGGATAGAAACATTGGTGCTGTAGCCTAAACTATTTTGCACTTCAGGAATTTAACCATGCACACACAGGTGGAATAGTTATGATAATACTGCAATAAGTTTACAACCACAAAACATATTTCACAGTTTGGAAATGGTCAAAAATAGTGTACATTTCAGCACTACATGAAATGATGCAGTAGTGGCCATCTGTTGTTCAGCTAGTTGATCTAATAAAAGGTAGTTGTCTCGGCCACATTCCTTTTTCAGGACAGTCTGGGACACAGCAGTTCAATACTGGGTCACATGCCCCAGTAAAGATCTGGCTCTTAATGAGCAGCTGACAGTGGATCTCGTACCAAAAAGTGGGCAGTTCAGTGCAGTTTAAAGATATGTTAGAATAGGCCTACACGAACAAACAAAAACTGATTGTTTGAACTGTAGCCTATTTATTTATTTTATTAATTATTTTGAATGGTGTAAGGGACACCACTAACACATAACATTGTAGTTATGTAGGTGTTGTCACCAAAATATATCCCCCAATAAATAGCGTCTGAGTGACTGTCATCAGCAATTGTGGTATAACAGGCATTGTATAAAATTAGTTATACAGCTAGGTTGATGCACAAGAGATAGGCCTAACATTAAATCAATGACCTCAATGTCCAGCTCATATCAGGTGCTTTCTAATAGTCTAGAAATTTCATTTGGTCTAATCATATTGGCTTATTATTTGCATGTTGTTATTGCTAGTTTATTCTATAATTGAATTAGTTACCATTTTAACTCGTAAAGGGTAAGTTGTGTGATGACACAGAAGGTTGCAGTTTGGTGAGCTATTTTTTATAGGCTGTCACCCGAAACAGACAAGTTCTGTTAGAACTGCTCCTGGACAGTACAGTTTATTTGGATCAGGAAGGTCATCAGTACACATCATCACAAAAATGTCATTAGAATGTTCTGAAGGTTCCATTTGGTGATGTAATAATGAACTGAATGGCTAGTTCATGTAAATTCTAGATCTGTAGATCTATTCTAGATCTATAATTCTCAAATGACTTGCAGAAAAACTCATTCTTCAAAGTAGTTATTTATACAGTCTATGGTTAACAAGTGATACAAATGATATTTCAACATCTACAGCAGAGTGTGTGGTAATTTGAGAACCCCCATTGGTACTGTTCTAGGAGCTGAGTCTAGAAACAGTTGCTATCTGCAGCTACAGCATACTGTGTGTGTGTGTGAATCTGTCAACCCTCATTAAAGTCCTTCAGGAGTTGAGTCTCAAACCATTGAAACCAAACCAAAACCATGTCTTTTACATGTCTATTATGTGGTCACTAAGTGGAGTTGTGTTTGAGTGATGTGGGATGTGGTCAGTATTGGATCTGACTGTCGTTAGCCAGTGGTGGCTGTCTGAACGTAAACAGTGCAGTGTGTCGATGTGTTCACTTCCTGCTCCAAGTGCCCATGGGAACACTGATATAAATACTCTGAATAAATTATTCAGTGATAGAAAAATAGCTCTTCAGTATTAAATGCTTTATAGATTCACCTTAGAAATGTCAGGTTAGTGCATGTTTAAAGTTTTTTTTTTTTGGTTGATGTTTCACTTTGATTTTTTTACTTAAATAAAATTAGAAAAACATAATACTCCTTCTTAGTCACCCAAAGTCCAACCCCCCCCACCCCCCCCACCCCCTTCCCCTAGAAAAAGATTGCTGATTGCGTCACTCTGGGCAACCCTACAGCATAGTTCATGGCAAGCTGGGGCTCTCATCTTTAGCCACATCCCAACAATCCGCTTGATCCGCGCCATCACATGGCGTCGGCGTCAGCAGCTGTGGCTTCGTGTCATCTTCTCATATCTTGTTGTCGAGCATCTCCAGGAAGAGCTTGTGCATGGGCACGCGGCGCTCGCGGTGCAGCCGGGAGAAGGTGTCGACGGCGCGCGCCGCTGTCTGCCGGAGCAAAGGCAGCGTCATGAGCAGCCGGCCGGCGCGGTGAGGCTCCACGGGGTGCTGACCGCTCTCGTGCTCCTGCAAGGCCTCGTGGAGAGCGTCACGGAAACGCTGCACCGCCTCCGCACCCTCCAGGTTCGCCGCGTCTGTCGGACACACACACACACACACACACACACACACACACATTTAATTATCTATTCATATAGGCGCACACACTGAGTAACATCAAAACACAGGACATACATACTAAGGTATGGCTGAAGAAGGAAAGAGCCACTGACTGTACACACACACACACACACACATGCATACTCCACATCAGTTACCAAGGTCAAGAGGGGCCTCTAGGCAAGCTAGGGTGGGTGTGATTCTCACCCACTCCACTGCACACACACCACATAAACACGCTCACACACACACACACTCAGGCATACGCAGGTCCCCTCCCTCTTGTTGCTCTCAGTGTCAAGTCCCATCGTCCACCCCATTTGTTCCCCAAACATGCTTTAATAGGCACTGCAAGGGCACCTCCAGTCAAAACATTCTGCTTTTTGTTTTCTATTATGGTCATTCCACCCTGGTAAGCATGTGGCCTGTGTGTGTGTGTGTGTGTGTGTGTGTGTGTGTGTGTGTGTGTGTGTGTGTGTGTGTGTGTGTGTGTGTGTGTGTGTGTGTGTGTGTGTGTGTGTGTGTGTGTGTGTGTAGTAGTGGGACACACTGTGCGTAACCTCCAGGAGAAATGGGCTCGTGAGAGAGAGACAGGGGCTTGGGAAAGACGGGCAGAAATGATTTATTGATCTCTGCTGTGCCCTAGAGCAGAGGCCTCCTCACAGCTCATGTATTGATCGCTACTCTCTCGGCCTGTCCCATGATGAGAGAGAGGGGGAAGAGAGAGAGAGAGAGAAAGAGAGAGATACAGGGAGTGACTCAAAGAGGGCTTGACCGGAGAGGCCCATCTCCCCCTGTCCTGGTGACTAGCGATCACAAGAACAATGCACTTCACTACGGTCAATCAAAACCATTTTGCCTTCCTTGTGCTCTGAGAAAGCCTTTCAACAGGCTCTGTTGGACAGCCCTGAGGCTGGGGCTTAATTGGGCCATTTTTGGCGCTCATTCTGTTTTCTTTTGGATGGGACTGCTTGCCCTTAAGTTGTCCTTGACCACAACACGGGAGCTAAGTCTGCTTTGAGCAAGTGTCTGCCCTCTGTCCCCTACATGCCACGGATGACAACCTAGTTTAAACTAAGGGGGTGTGAGGCGTCTGTGTCCTTTAGACCCATAAGAGCAGGCTAGATCTTTCAGGCTGTTCTGATTCTAGGCACGATACTGCTGTTGTGATTCTACTCTGCACCAACTTCCCTGTCATCACTGTATGGCTCTGCAATGCACCTGCAACGCTTTGCAACAGTGTGTTTGCTAGCCATGTGTCTATGACCTTGTGATGCATCTACACGCGACAGAAGCATAATGTGTATAATTATGGGTGTGTATTTCTGTGTGTGTGTGTGTGTGTGTGTGTGTGTGTGTGCATAAATGCATATTTGTGTGTGTGTCTGTTTGTCTAACAGCACATGCATGTGTGTATGTGCATATGGGTGTGTGTTTGTCTATTTGTCTGTCTGTGTGTGTGTATAAGTGCCTGCATGTGTGTGTGTGTGTGTGTGTGTGTGTGTGTGTGTGTGTGTGTGTGTGTGTGTGTCTCACCTGCGTTGGCGAGGGTCATGGCTTTGAGGGTGACCAGCTCCTCAGGGCTCAGTCCCATCTGCTGGTACTTGCGCGTCAGGTGACGCAGTGCGGTGTAGAGGTCAGCCAGCCCGGCCGCCCGGCACTGGCCCTCGGCTAGACGCAGGTTATCGGCAAACACCAGCTCGTCGGCGGAGCCGAGCGAACGAGACACCACCGACAGCACCAGCGCCTCCATCCAGCCGCCTTGCAGCAGCGCCATCTGGTCCACCAATGAGAGCGCAGAGAAGCCTGTCGAGGGAAGGGATGGTAGCCAATCAGGGGCCTATTGCACAAAACTAGGATAAGGGATTAAGCCGGGATATCTTGGTTATCCTGGCTCAATTTATCCGTGATCCAGTTGCACAAAAGCGGGATAGGGGGCAGCAGGATATGTTATGCCCACTACACATTGTTATCACATATACCTAGACCCATTGTCATTATTTAAACGTTTGTGATCATTAATTAACTTTTACATACTCGCCATTCCCGACCTGTCATGCGACAATGTGACATCACGGGAGTGCCTAAACATTTCGCACGTGGTGGTCGCGGAACTAGTTGCAATATTCTCCTAAACAGAGGCGTTGCTGTTTGTTGCTGTTGTGAAAAGGCTATCGCTACCTACTTCATACCGTAGAAGAAGCAATGAAGCCGCTAGTTGCCATGGTGAATCAGTGAATCTGTGATCGGTGGCGGGGTCTATTTGAGGGAGCCGTGAGCGCGCACTTATCCAGGATAGGTTTCACCTGGCTTGATGAATCCGTGTCTGCTCATCCTGGCTTGGTCTTTGTGCAACCAATTAAGCCTGTACGCTCTTGTTTTGGATTCATTGAGCGCAGCTCAGTAACTTATCCCGGATGTCTTAATTCTGCTTTTGTGCAACGGACCCCAGAAGGTGTTTACATGATAAACAAACATAAGGTGAGGCTTGGGGTTGGGTCTGGGTTTGATTAACAGATAGATAGATAGATAGATAGATAGATAGATCGATAGATAAGATAGATAGATAGATAGATAGATAGATAGATATTTTATTTTTCTAAAGGGAATTTGGTTTTGGTTTTGAGCCCAGTCTTGAGCAGAGGTGGTGTACCTGGGATGTTCTTGGCCCAGCCGATCATGACGAGCAGCTCTCTGTTTAGGAGGTCACAGAGGGTGAGCAGGGTCTTGAGCTCAGCGCTGCCCCCAGAGGACGAGTCGGGGATAGCACACAGAGGCGCTGGCTCAGACACCAGCAGCTGGGAGATCACTTTGTTGCCTAGGACAGGACGGAGAATTTTTCAGCATATTTTTGAAATGGTGGATAAAAATCAGCATCCCAAATAAAAGAGTAAACACATTTTCTACTACTAACCACCATTAAAAAAAACATTTTACTAATAACTATAGAAATTAATAAGTTATTCCATTAGTTTGTGAAAGTTGATATCGGAGGTCTGGTCTCTTACCGATGGGTTTGGCCGGATGTGAGAAAGGGGTTTTGGTATAGAGCGTCAGGCCACAGTCCACTCTGCGCTTATACTTCTGTCGGCCTCCCCTCACTCGGTCCATACGGACACCTGACACAGAGCAAACACCACAAGTCACACTCACTTCAAGTCAAAACAGATTTATCATTAGTGAAATATAAGTATAAGGTGCAAACACATCGTGTTGAGAGTTTTTTACACCATCATTGTCAGAGGACACATCATTGTCATTGGACAGAAAAGTTTGGGAGAAGTAGAAATCTAACACTGTTACTTTAACTTAAGGGAAGCTGAGTCTATGAACTGTGGGTTCATGGACTCCTCAGAGAAGATATACCCTACATACCTCATCACAGACACTTCTGAGCCACATTTGAGTTATCAGTGACCAGCACCAAAGTCCCCTGCCCTGGCCAGGCTCCTGTACATATGTACTAGGCCCAGTGTTTCCCATACATTGACTTATTTGTGGCGGCCCACCACAATATCAACATTGACCACCACACAATGATTTTCCAGGTTGTACTAAAATGTGCTTAAATCTGGTTAGCATCATAACCACACTGTGCTAATTGTTAAAAGTTAATTCTGCAAACCAATCACCACAAATGGAATTCAATTCTGTGGGAAACACTGAGGCCCTATGTCATGTGTGTAGGTGTGCAGTTGTGGTGAGGGTGTTGGGTGATGTAGGCCCTATGTCATGTCGGTAGGTGTGCAGTTGTGGTGAGTGTGTTGGGAGATGTAGGCCCTATGCCATATCTGTGGGTGTGCAGTTGTGGTGAGTGTGTTGGGAGATGTAGGCCCTATGCCATGTGTATACTGTAGGTGTGCAGTTGTGGGGAGTGTGTTGAGAGATGTAGGCCCTATGTCGTGTGTGTGCAGTTGTGGGGAGTGTGTAGGGAGATGTAGGCCCTATGTCGTGTGTAGGTGTGCAGTTGTGGGGAGTGTGTTGAGAGATGTAGGCCCTATGTCATGTCTGTAGGTGTGCAGTTGTGGGGAGTGTGTTGAGAGATGTCACATACCCTCTTTCATCATGCCTGCACGCAGACACTTCTGGAAGCGACACGCCTGGCAGGACTTCCGCCGGCGCTTGGTGATCTCACACTCGTTTGTCACAGGGCAGGTGTACTCAATGTTACCTGGGAAAACACACACACACACACACACACACACACACAGTTCACACACAGTTCACTCAAATGACCACATTGAGGTCCACATATGAGGTCTGATACCTAAACATGAGAAAAGGTTTTGGACCACTCCATAACATCTGTGCTCCCAGGCATGTCTTTTTCCCCTCTTTATCATCTGCTGTTATAATCTGTTTTTTCTCTCCTATTTCCATGTTGTGCTTCTATGCCGCTTTCCTCGCCTGACACCCTGGGCCTTCACACAGCAATCCATAGCAGCTCCAGACTACGAGTCGGCCTATTGATTGGCACTGGCCCATGCTGGCTTAACGAGACACTGGACAGGACAGAGGCTACAAGTTTGAGGCTGGCAAGACAAAAAGCCTCTAATAGACTATTGACTGCTCCAGTCCACTCCACATAACACACACAGAGAGAGAGAGGCGACACTAGGCTCCCCTTGATTCTTTTCTAAGGGCGTAAGTACCTCAATCAATGAGCCTCCCCCTAAAAACAACACACACATACACATACACACACACTAGGATTAGGGAATCCATTACCCGGCAGTGACTCTTCATCAATATATTGATAGTTGTTCAGACAGTGCTGTGTGTTGGTGAATTAGATCAAATCTGGTCATGCTTCACAGCTCTCCTTAATGTGTTAAGCAGAATGACCATTTTTTAAAAGCCATAAAGGCACTAAGCTGTGTGTTTTTAGCAAGGTTAGTAGCCTAAATGTGTTCCATTGCGAAATACAAACGTTTACCCAAATGAACCGGAACACTTTAGGCTCCAATGCTCCAAGTAACTGAATAGGAGCTAATTGGCATCTAATTAGTCCAATGAATATGACACAGTAATCTCTCTGTATTCCTTTCATAATCACCATTCAAGCGCCCTGGTCAAGAACCCATCCAACAAACTTGTGGCAAATCGCTACCTTAGAATAATAAGGTTCTATCTGACATTTTTGTCAAAATGGAGTTATTTACATATTTTTATTCTTTGAAAGTTTCTTAAGTTCAGATGAGGTGTTTCTTAAAGTTGTGTACATATTTGGACTTTATATCAAAAAGAACTTGTTGTATTTACCATGTAACTCTATGGAATTCTAAAACTTTGAAGCTCAATATCTCAGAACTACTCAAAACGCAGATAGAACCTTATTATTCTAAGGTAGCGAAATGTTAAGGACTACAATAGCTAGGCTACATCAGACCAAAAGTGAACACAGACAGTCTAGTAACATCCAAATCGGGGCAACAACCACACAATTACAGGCCGTTAAGGAGCATATTGAGTCTTCACACGAAAATCAATCACATAACAAGATGAACTGACATAAAAATATTGAATATCTGATTTGGCTCAGGAACCCCCCTTACTAGATTATTGATTATTTAATTAATTAAAATCGGCATAGTTGTCACATGCCCTACATTCACTCTCTTTCTCCGGTTCTCTCTCTCTCTCTCTCTCTCTCTCTCTCTCTCTCACACACACACACACACACAATGTTAATAGGCTAGCCTACACACTTTTTGATAGCCTACCTTGAATGGTTCTCTTGAAGAACGCCTTGCACGCTTCGCAGGACGCGACCCCATAGTGATATCCAGATGCAAAGTCTCCGCAGACTAGACAGAGCCGCTTGTGTGCAGAGCCAAGCGTGGACGCGTATTCCCCAGCGAGGCGAACCACATCTCCGCTAACCGACAGCCCGCCACTGCGCTCCGTATGGTAGTGATGGGAGCTGGATCCGGGCGGCGTGCAGCTGCCTCGGCTGCTGCTGCTGCTGCTACTAGAGCCGGGCGAGTCGGGGTTGAGGGACTGGGTCTGCGAGAAGAAGCTGTAACCGCTGCTTTCCGATGTACCGGCAGGGCTGAAGGGGGAGTTACTGTCCGGGGGGAAAGCCGGGCTCGATGGGTCCGGTTTGATGCAAGGTTCGAGCGGCGACGGAGGCCCGTCGGTCGTGGTGGAATCCAAGAAACTAGAAGGTGGTCAAGATGGGACACACGGTTCTCAAGTTGCTGTGCAGATAGGCTAGCCTACGTTTAAATTACACCTGACTCTTACAAAAACGGGATGATCAACAGGCAGATGGTAGGCTACGCAGATCTAGCTTCAAACTAGCCTGCCTACAGTTTTGTTGCTTTCACTTTGGATGGGCCCCCAGTCTACTCTTTCTGACTATTGATAACCATTCCTGGATTTGTTAAGTAGGTCTAGGCTATTGACTTTAAGTTGATTTGCTGGTTTGCTTTGGAACTTGGCACTGAAAACATGTTCCCTATAGGCTTTGTTGTTCAGTGAGACTTTTCAATGTCTATAGTCAATTACATTTTTATATTACATTTTTCATATTCAAAACCTAAAAATCAGGTCATGATTATACTAATGCCACAGAGGTTGACAAAAACCAGCAACCAAGAAACAGAGAAAGATGTTCACACAACACTGAACCCTAACAAGACATCCCAAACAAACACAAGTATCTGATTAGGCCTATTTATAGTGTCGCAATCTATCCTTCATATAAAATGCATGTCTGTAAAATGTTTAGTTCTTAGAAGCAACTCACTGGTTGTGCTGGCTGAGAAAGTGGAAGTTCTCTGTCAGACAGAAGCCTTTGAGGTCCATTCTGAAGCAACACACCTGCCGGTAACGCCACACCTGTGTGTCTCTTTACTCCAAACACGGAAGAGAGTCGAGATGGAGAGATATGGCTGAGAAAGAGAGAGAGAGGAGGAGAGAAGGAGAGGTGTGGCGGGGAGAATGCTGACACACGAATATGAGCTTCGGTGGGGGTGAGCTGGTTTATTTAAGCGATGGCTGTCGAAGAGAAGGGAGGGGCTGGGCAGCCTAATCCAGCGAGGTGGGGTGGGATGTGTGTGTGTGTGTGTGTGGGGGGGGGGGTTGGCAGTTGGGTGGGTGGATGTGGGACAGCATCATCTTCCACAGTCACAACAAGAACTCCACAAAACATTACAGGAACACAGTATTGTTTGTATGTTTCTGCATGTATGTACTGTATGTGTGTATGTCTGTGGTGGGACTGGCCTGCATGAGGGTTTTGTGTGTGTGTGTGTGTGTGTGTGCACAAATCATTTCAGGAAAACTATAGCAACAAAAAGCCCTGTAACTTAGCGAATGACACATGATGCACTGGGTTGAAGTTGCGCAATGCAACTTATTCTTGTATGTCTATGTCTTGAGAGTTAACATGAGTGGCCCAGTTGTGTGTGTATGCAAATATGGCTGGCCTGGTTATGAATTTGTGTGTGTGTGTATGTGTGTGTGTTTGTGTGTGTATGTGAATATAGCTGGCCTGGTTATGAGTGTGTATGTATGTGTGTGTGTGTGTGTGTGTGTCAAGAGGATGAGCTGAGTAATCTAATTAGCCCCCAAACAGCCCAGCTCAGTAAATTATGCTGCGCTGTCCACTTCATCTGTCTAATTGAGAGTGAGTGGCGGATATCTGTGTCATGTTATCAGCTGGATGTGATGTGTGTGTGTGTATCTGTCTGTGTGTGTGTGTGTGAATATGTGTCTGTGTGCAAATCTCTCATTATACAGTACCTGATGCGTGCATATGTGTTTAACACCACTGATATTTATGTATATTTAAAATGTATGTTTTTGTGTGTTTTGTGGACTTTAATATGTGTAAGTAAGTACACATCTGTGTGTTTCACTGAGTGTGTGTATACTTTGGGATAGGTCTGGCCATCTTTGTTTTGTTTTGCCTTGTAGTTGGTCAGGTGTGGGGGTATTCTGTGTGGATCGGCTGGTTTGTTGGCCCTCCATGTTTGTTTACCCTGTAAACAAAACAATAAACATGACCAGAGCTACTGATAATACGGCTACAAGGGAATTCAGATGTATCTCTGACACTGAATTGGCCCTCTAAACAAAAGGTGTGTGAGGTCACTTGTTTAAGGTGTGTTTCTGTTTTCTCTGTGTGTGTGTGTGTGTGTGTGTGTGTGAAATGCAAGGCTGATTCTCAGAATCCAGATAAGGACTGCACTGATGCTCGTTATTCCTGCTGTAAACTAGATCATTAACACATGGTGCAGTTCAGATGGGATCTCAGCCAGGATGAGTTGAGAACTGTTCAGGCAACTAAACCAAATCCAAACTAATCAATGATTTTGTTCTCATCTTTTGGAAGTGGGAACTATCACCATGGCTATTTCTAATCCAAATATTATTACCATATAATAATAAAAACATGAATTATTATTATTTTTTGTATGTTAAATGTAATGTATGTTTATTTGAGAATAATTAATGTCAATCTATTAATTCAATTTTGTTTTGAAAACGAACGTTAAGGGTTGTTTTAGGACATGTTTGAGCATGCCTGTATAGGCAGCCACTCTGAAGTAGTCAAAGGCGATTCAAAACTAGTCAGAAAAGTCGAGACAGGACCAATCGTCAAAATTTCGGTGTCCACCACTCTAGTTCATCCAAAATAAACCAGAAAAGGGACTCAAAGTGCTAAATACCGGAATTTTCCTTTAATTTACGTTCCACTCTTGCTTATGTCTTGCTTGCAGTGTAAAAGTGTAAGTCTAGAGCCATGGAGCCCAGGAGTGAATGATAAAAAGAAACGCAGACAGAATGTAAGGGAAGCCCAGAGAGAGATAGAAGGCCCGAGCTTGGCAGCGATATACTGTAGGTAGCGGGAAGCTACATCAAGGCAGCGATATACTGTAGTTAGCGGGAAGCTACATCAAGGCAGCGATATAGCGGGAAGCTACATCAAGGTGGGGACTTCCCTGAGTGAGACCTCTCCAGTGAAGTGAATTTGAATAAACCAATCACCTGCAACCAGTGTTAAATTCTGATACGATCTATCTACGTATCTTTTATTAATTAACTTCGGCTTGACTCTGTCCACTTTATGTGTCTGACTTCACTCTGGCAAGAGTGTACATGCACTGTCGGCAAGATACGTGTGTCAAACTCACACCCGCGGTGTTGGATGAAGATGATGATGGAGAAGCTGCTGTTGAGAGGGGAAGATGGACAGAGTGTAACAGTTGTCAAGGAGACAAAGGGATGAAGAGACATAAGAGGATGGAGTGAGAAATGGTGTGATGCTGAGCGTTAGAGACATAGTGCACAGGATAGCATGAGAGAGAAGGAGAAAAGAAAGAGAAGGTGAGGAGGGAGGAGAGAGGGTAGCTGGCAGTCAGTAGGTCAGTTGCGCTGGAGGGGCAGGTTAATTACCTTGTGAGCGGGCAAGGGGCATGAGATTGTGCCCAAGGTGTGTGTGTGTGTGCCAGCCCAGGCTCCAGGATCTGCTGAGGCGACACTTTTGGGTGCGGCACAAAAGAGGCGGGAAGTGTGCCACCTGTGATCCAATCCAGTCACCCGACACTTGGCATGCTGAGCCATCTCTCCCTCTCTCTCACTTTCTCTCTCTCTCTGATGAGATCATCTGGATCACCCAGATCTTTAGCACTTTCCGAAACACTCTCCTCTCCTCTCAGTTAGCCCCCTCGGGTGCCTGATACCACACTGACCCTAATATAGTCTTTACGTAAGGTGGCCTCAACTCTGTTACATTCTGTTATGTGCTAGTTATGGCAGACCTACATAACTCATCACCATAAGCACTCCTGTTGGGGAGGGCCGACAGGAGTGGCAGACTCGCTGCAGGTGTGAAACTTACCTAGATTGATCATTAGCATCATCATCCCATAAATGGCTCATGCTGGCCATTTTACTTTTCATCATAATTGTGATATGTTTTTTGCCTCATATCTAACCCAGAGCTGCTGCAGCCTGTAGAACAGGCCCACAACAGACTGACGATGTTAGTGCATCCATGGCAACATCGGCTATGATGTAATAACAAACTTATGACATGATACTCACCGGGAAATGGTCACGAACGCTTACCAGAGAGGGTTAGAGCGGAGTAATCAAGGGTCTTTGCGCTTACTGCTTGTTATGTGTTACTTTCATTATGAGGGAAATGGAGGAAAGCTTAAGATTATGTGAAACCTGTTCTATAAAATGTTGGAAACTAACTATTTTGAATGAACTGTGCTGCTTATTTGTATTATTATGAATATTTTAAATGAAACAATTATACTGCATGCTGTATATTATGAATTGACCTGAATATAATTATAGTAGTTAGTTGATTATAAATTAACTCAGTGAATGCGGCAGGTATATTGCAGTAAACCAGAGGATGTCCTTAAAGGATGTCCTTAAAGGCTTTGTCTTTTAAACTGTGTCCATTTCCCCAGTTTGTTTACAAACAGGGTGAGACCACTGACCCAGTTGTGACTCGTCGCGTCCAGAGTACAGAGAGGTGCAGAACAGAGAGCCAACAGATTAGTGTCTAGGCCACACACACACACCTGACACCTCTCAGACTCTAATCCAGGGAAGGCCCCCATCAGCAAGAATCTGCAGACTGACTTTCTCCCATTCTCACGCACATCCACACACACACACTCACTCACTTGCACACACACATGCACACACACACACACACCTGACACCTGTTGCTCCAGACCCTAATCCAGGGTAGGCCCCCATCGGCAAGAGCCTGCAGCCATCTCCCATTCTCAGACACATCCACACACACACACACACACACATAAACACTCACTCACTAAACCAAGAAATAGTAGATTAAAGTGAAGAAAATATTGAAAAATGTGTTGTACCTAATTATTCTATTAAACAATATTTGTTTAATTTGTAAGTATTCATTCACATTTTATAAAGTATATTTTTTTGGGCTTTTTGTGCCTTTAATGACAGGACAGTGGAGAATGACAGGAAGAGAGTGGGAGAGAGAGTCGGGGTGGGATCCGGAAAGGACCACAGGGCGGGAATCAAACCCGGGTTGCCGGCGTACGGTGCAGGTGCCCCAGCCAGTTGCGAGAACTGTAGACACTCTCAGATTTACCAAAAAATAAAAAATAAACAAGTGCGGGCTTTTTTTTTAGAAACTTTTGGTTGCACTACTTGACATTTTTTGGGTGGTGAAATTGCAAATACAGTCTAAAATGTATTAAAAACCCCTATAAATGTTAACACTATTACAGTAAGACTTGTTTAAATCTTCCTACTTCAAAAAATGCCTTTCTGTCAATTTTTAAAAACACATTTTTAAAAGCTTTATTTGTCAATGACCCGTATACACACTAACTGACACACATGTATACTCACACACTAACTCCCAAATTCATTCACACACATTTACACACATACACCTTTACACACACACACACACACGTACAGTAAACAAATGGACACAGCACCTTTTCACTGAGGTAACTGCGGTCATTTCTCTATCTCACTCTGACCAGACACACATTCACACACACCTATATGAACCCCCCCCCCCCACACACACACTCACACAAATAACGTTAATATAATGTTTATTATATTTAGAATGAATTTAGAATGATATTTTCATAATTCTAATTGCTAGTGTGTGTGAATATTTATTGATTAGCCAAATCGATTGACAGCCAAACAGTGTGAGAGACATTGATGATCTAAACAGCTTGAGTGAGACCATGAGTCTGCTGGGGGTTGGTCAGAAAGAGAGAGAGAGAGAGAGAGAGAGAGAGAGGATGGAGCAATCAAGATAAAAAGAGAGGGGGATGGAGAGAGGAGAGAAGAAAGAGAGGGAGAGGGACCTGTTGGGCTAGATAGAAGGCAGGCAGACAGACGAGGGGTGTTGGGGTACAGAGAGGATGAGACAGCCAAAAACTACATGACAGTGTAGAGAAGAAAACTGATAGAGAGGGTGAGGATGAGAAAGGAGGATGAAGAGAGACTGGAACAAAGGAAGAGAGAGTAGGAGTGAGAGAGAAAGGAAGAGAAAGTGTTGAAAGCTGATGTTCCGCTGTGTGCTGCAGTGCACACTGGTAAATGGGGAATGAAGTGAGCCTTTGTAATCTGAGTAATCTGCTTGGGCAGGTGATGATGTGATGTACTGGGATTGGCCTATAAAATGGATTACGGGCAGGATATACACTCACACACACACACACACACACACACACACACACACACACACACACTGCATTAGACAGAGCCTGGAAAGAAGCCGCTAGGTGTTTAAGAGGCCACTGAGAACAAAGCACACCAACTCAGTAGACACTTGAGGCCCAGCACACACTTATACACACACACCACACACACATTTGCATACTCACACACACATATACACATACACCCCCCACACACACGTTTGCATACTCACACACACATATACACATACACCCCCCCCCCCACACACACACACACACGCACAGTCACACACATGTATGCATACTCAGGAGGCTCCTTCATTGAGGAAAGGGAGGAACACCCTCCCTAAAATTAAATAAAAAATATATAAAGTGAATTACTAATCTGATAAATTACTGTTAATATTACTATTTTTAACACTTTGAATGAACAAAATCGTTCCCCTAGGTCAAAATGCCAACAGCACCCCCTATCGCAAGTGAAAATTACTGTATGGAGGAGCTTCCTCCTCAAGCCCCTCATTGAAGTCCATTATAAACGCCTCGGACCACAGCGGCTCGTGAATCACGTCGTTTTCAATGGCCAAGGGAGGAAGCTCCTCCGTACAGTAATTATTGCGATAGGGGGTGCTGTTTTTAGCGGCAACGGTGCAAGAACGTTAATTAAGAGTCTTATGTTGAACGGAAAGGTTGTTTTTTGCTCGTGAAATAAACAGTACAATGGAATCAGAGGACAATCTGAGATTGAATCTCAACTCTTGTATACACTCAAATACACCGCGAAGTGTAGTGTATCAAAGCAGGAAGACCAGCTCCAAAAATTCATATTCCAAAACAAGATGGTAAGGCTAGTGTAGGCTACTGAATGCTACATAGTCAGACAAATAGGCTACTCATGGCTAACTGGTAACGTTAGCACAGAAAACAATCAGCCATAGCCTACTGCTGACCTGTCACATACGTGGACAGTTCACTTGGTGATAAAACATTTTTGGATAGTTATGCGTTGTTATAATCATCCAAGTTATGCCTTAACTAAACAATTGTTAAATAATTTTCTTGTTGTTATGTTCTTGTTTTCACCGTTCTAACTGTATCTTTGGATGGCAACATTGTTAATGAATGTTTCAGACCATGATGCATTCCTTTAATGACGTCTTCAATAACATTTGCCTTTCGAGTATGCTTTCATAAATTCCCACTTATCTATTACAACCTGTCTTTAAATTATAGCGATTTGGCTTTAAAAACAATAGCATGTTACAAATAACCACATTTAAGGTCTATTTTTAATGGTAAATAGTTACATGGTTTTATAAAACAAGTGTCTATTTTTAGTATTATAGACTTTTCTGCCAATGTATTACATTGAGCAAAACCTCCAGACTTTCCGTAATTTTGCACATCTGGAAAACAGTATTTCATAACTAGACCTACATATCTTTCCTGACTTCCCAGACCTAAAATTTACATTTATTTACATTTACATTTATTAATTTAGCACTATTATCCAAAGTGACTTATATATTTAAATTATATTACAAAGTCCATTGTCCCTGGACGAATTTGGGGTTAAGTGCCTTGCTCAAATGCACGATGGTGGAAGCCAAGAATTGAACCCACAACTTTTCTGGCTGCTGCATGCTTGCCTAGCTCCTTAGGTCAGACACCGCCCCCCCCCCCCGAGAATGTCAGAACAGCATTTATTGCACAACATTGCCAGTTAAAATGCTACATAGTACATACTGCTGCTATAAATGTGTCTGGGTAGGCGGCCTACATACTCTATTGTTTACTTATGCCACCAACACCATCACAACCTCACATTTGCCACTAATGCCAATTAAGCGGACATTCCTTCCTCTGTTATTTTTTTAACCACCAGCCGCCACACACACACACACATGTACAGTATGCATACTCACACACAGCCCCCACCCCACAATACATTCATTCTCTCTCTATCCTTCTCTTTGACCAAGAAACTATTATATATGAGTCAAAATGAGTCAAAAAAGACACCAGGTCCACAATGTAAATGGAATGTGTGCAATTATATTAAAAAACACGTAAAG
>NW_027468598.1:28692055-28694555 GCF_046254945.1 Alosa pseudoharengus
GTACATTTGTTTATGTTATTGTTTATTAGAAATAATTGACGGTGGTCATCCTCAGCGAAGGTGAATGACACTATACTCTATACTAACAAAATCGTTTGAATGTAAATTATCGTAAAATATTATACATATCAGAAACATCATATATGAATCAGAAACATAATATAGTATAGTATGCACTCAATAGTGTTGGTGGTATTACAGTATAAAACTAACATAAATCACTTCACCTATGTACCATATGTAGTGTTTGGTTATGACCAACAGGGGGCGCTATAAGCTTGCATATACTAGCCATCAACATTGCAAACTGACACTCAGTACAGTATTGTCAGACTGTATGTCTGGCCTTCATCTTTCTGGCCTTTCTTGCCCAAACAATTCAACTCTGGTCTGGACCTTTCAAAAGTCAGTGGTCACCTGGATGGTATGATGTGGTGTGTGAGCTATGATGTGTGGTGTGTGAGCTATGATGTGTGTGGCGTCAGGTCTGTGGTCTGTGAGACGTGGTGTGTATGTGTGTTAGACTGGGGTGTATGTGTGTGTGTGTGTGTGTGTGTGTGTGTGTGTGTGTGTGTGTGTGTGTGTGTGTGTGTATGTGTGTGTGTGTGTGTGTGTGTTTGCATTTCACCTGGCGGTGTGTGTGTGTGTGTGTGTGTATGTGTGTGTGTGTGTGTGTGTGTATGTGTGTGTGTGTGTGTGCGCGTCTCACCTTGCAGTGTGCGGCCGACACACTGGCGTGTGTGTGGGTTGTACTCCTCTCCAGGGTTGGGGCACTCACACAGGAAGGAGCCCTCAACGTTCTCACAGAGCGCTGCTCCACACACACCCTGCATATTCTCACACTCATTCTCATCTTAACACACACACACATACACACAAACACACACACACACACACACACACACACACACACACACACACACACACACAGAGGGAGAGATGGAGGCAGAAAGAGAGACATTCTGTCAAAAATATAATTAAATCTTGGCAGCATAAATGGATATTATGGAACTAATACACACAGACATGTAAGCACGCACACACATGCAACACAAACACACACACACACACGCCAGAATGCACGAATACACACTCCACACACACCCTCAGCACACACACTTGACTGACGTACCCACACAGCCCTTGCCATCCTCGGTGATCTCATAGCCCTGGTCACACATGCAGTGGTAGGTGCCAATTAGGTTCTGGCAGAAGGCATGCTCCCCACACACAGTCTCGTTGGCACACTCGTTTATGTCTGAGAGAGAAGGAGAGAGAGAGAGAGAGAGAGAGAGAGAGAGAGAGAGAGAGAGATAAAGAAAAACAAGAGAGAAAGAGAGAAATATACATAGGAAAAAGACGAAAGCGAAAGACAGAAAGAAAGACAGAGAAAGTAAGACAGAAGTGATAAGAAAACAGGAGGGCCAAAAGATGGAGAGATTGGGAAAAAATACAGTAAACATAAATGATCATAATTGCTATAAATGATTTGAGTTATCTGGGTATATGGGATTATGGCATAACATCTTCTATCCTGAAGACATTAGCAGAGTATTGGGTAGTTGTATCATGCTAGAATACAGTTACATAACACTATCTGTGTGGTGTGTGTGTGTGTGTGTGTCTGTGTGACGATTAGTGTGTGTGTCACAGATGGGCTTCTTGGCATGACGAAACCAATGGAAGTCATCTGCTTTAGCATCTGCACACTGAATGAGGGGGATGAGGGCAAGCAAACACTCACATTCATCACACACATCTGTCATGACTCACACACACACACACACACACACACACACACACACACACACACACACACACACACACACACACACACACACACACACACACACATAGACTGTCTATCTCTATCTGTTTCTCTCCAACAGACACACACACAAACACACACACGCACACACACACACCCGCCCCACCCACCTCCACCAGCTGTGTCCAACCTGTTGGCCTTGTGCTGACACAAACTGTGGGTCTGTTTTGTAAACTCTCATTTCCAGAGCCTCATTCCCTCCCATAAAACTCTCTTATGCACTAATCACTGCTCTCAGTGGCCTCTGTAAACAACACACACACACACACACACACACACACACACACACACACACACACACACACACACACACACACACACGCACACACACACACACACACACACACAGCCATCAGCTCTCCCAGCATTGGAGCAAGCAGACGCAGAGTGTTGTAACACTCCTGGTCTATGGTGAGCTATTTCGCTTTGCAGTAGATCCATGTTGCCATAGGATTCGTACGATCTGTGCCAGATTAACCCTTGTCTTGTAAACAGTGTAAAAAGGCACAGTTGATCTATGCATGCTGTGACCACCTTTGGATTCTTTGATATGTAAAACAATTAACATTGTACATGAATTTGGACGCACTTTGTGTCCATCGGCCTCATAGGCTAAAGATCTGTATGATCGTATGTGCCAGATTAGGGCCAGATCTGAGTGAAATTGGGGCA
>NW_027468598.1:28699555-28702055 GCF_046254945.1 Alosa pseudoharengus
CATAGTCAATGTTCTACACAGTTAACTGTCACTATTGACTGACAAGGGGTTAACATCGAAAATAAAGCCTGAAAAAGCAACATTTACCCCAATAATGTTCGAATGACTGAATAAAAATCCTAAGGATATTTAACCTGCAGAGGAGTTGCAGTTCCACCACCTCAGATAAATTAATAATAAATATGTTCTTTCATACCAAAGATATAACGCGATGATATTGTTAAAATAAATGGTGAGTTAATTTTTCGCATGTACAGAGGTGACCAAGAAGCTAGCAATTCTTGTCCAAAAAGTTCAATATGTTGGACAACATACTCAATATGTTGTCCAACGGTGAGTCATTTTTCCCTGTTGCACCGACACTGGATTTTAGGGTTCCCTCACCTGCCAAATCCCACTTTAACCACTGACTACAACATACAGAGCATACTGTAGATATCACAACACTCCAAAAACACTCCATGTTAAAAACTCACCTTTTCACTCTTGCTTTTCCTTCCTACTCATAACCTTGCCTCCTCCATCCCACTCGCTCCTCCATTACTGTTTTATTTTTTTTATTTTATTCTACTTTTGTTGCCAATGTCTGTCTCCTGCTGAATGTATAATGTGTTTTACTATGTGTACTGTCTACTTGCACTGTCCCTGTATATGTTGCTTTTATGTCTATGTTCTCTTGTATACTGTCTCTGTTTGATGTTTTTATGCTACTCTTATGTCTATGTCCTCTTGTCTTATTGTACAGTGTCATTGGGTGAGTTGAAAGGCGCTTTAAATAAAATGTATTATTATTATTATTATTATTATTATTATTATTATTAAAATCCTCATCAGATTAGGCGTCTGGAGTCAGAGGTGAGTGCTGGGTAATGGAGGACTCTGAGACCAGCTGTAGTCTCTGGCTCCTGTAGCCTGTCTGCCTCTATCTGATTCGAGTGGCCATTTAGCGTAATCACATCATCAGATAAAAATGGCCTAATGAAAGCCTTCTGACTCCGGGGTCCGGGGTTGCCATGGATGCAGCACACAGGTGCGGGTCGGCTGGAGGAGTTGGAGAGCAGCGCAGGAAAGCTATTGGATTACAGGCCACTTAAGGCAGCCAATGACAACATGGCGTTAGAACACAAAGGTCCAGTAAAAAGCAGCTATTGAAATAAAAATAAAGTAGCTTTGATCTTAAGTTGGCCAAATTTCCTCATTATCCAAGAAATTAACTGTGCACATATAAATGAATCAAAGTATGAAGTAGTGGTGTGTCATATTTTGGCTCTGGCTGGGGTAATGCCCGCCAGCTCAATTAAAACAAGTGATCGGAGAGTAGAAGAATGATGACCATATGCGGCATGTTTTACACTGTATCGTTACCTCTGTCCAACCCTACATACATAGAGGCATATACTGTATATAGATCATATACTGTATATAGGTGGGCATGATATCACATCAAATGACACAGTGCTTTGCATATTTGATGTTCAGCAGAACAAAGACTGTGATAGAAAAGAGCTTGTGTAAAGTGAGCATGCACAGTATTGCAGTAGGTGATCCAGTGTTCAGGTGCCTCAGAAATGACCGCTGTGCCTCCGCAGTGCCTGACTCCCGTGAGGTCAGTGGCTGTTAAAAAACAGCCTCACAGAGGGTCTGCCAGCAGAGGCCTGTGAGCTTTGCCAAGCAGGGTGCACAACGGCCTGGACAAGCTTTGGAAAAGTCTGCCCAATACAGCACAGCACCTCATAAAGCTGAGCTTCCCCCCATGGTGAGACAGCGGAGCGCTCTTACCGGAGCATTTTCTATCCAGCATGCGGTATCCAGTCCGACACGCCACACACCTAAAGGAACCCTCCGAGTTCACACACTGCTGTCCAAGACAACGCAGAGGATTCTCGCACTCATCTATGTCTGTGTGAGTATGTGTGTGTGTGTGTGTGTGTGTGTGTGTGTGGAGGGGGGTTGGTTGGGGGTAGGGTGGGGGTGACAGTGAATAGACAGTGAATACATATCAACATTTACATACAAGACTTTTGAGACTTTCAAGAGATTCTGGAGGAACTGGGACTGACCAGAGCCAGATCAGAGCCACTACTACTAGATCTATCTTACTAGAATCTACACTGTTTAAACCCCACTAGTTAAAGCCCATCTCATTGCACTCACACCAACCCTGTAGAGTAGCACTTATTCATAATCCATAATCATTCACCTGAGCCCTGTGTGTGTGTGTGTGTGTGTGTGTGTGCCTTAGTGTCTTAGCACTTTGAGGTAATTGAATTGATGTAAAGTGTGTTATACATAAAATGTATTATTATTATTATTATTATAGAGTAGCCACTGCAGAGCCGTACCTTTGCAATCGCTGCCTTGCAGTGTGAAGCCCACTCGGCAGCGGCACTGGTAACTGCCCGCGGTGTTCTCACACACACCGTTAGAGCAGGGGCTCGGAGTCTGACCGCACTCATCCACGTCTGAGATGGAGGGATGACGGAGGACAGGGTGGAGGGAG
>NW_027468598.1:28709555-28719555 GCF_046254945.1 Alosa pseudoharengus
GTTTATGTGTGTATGTCACCTGTGCACTGTCCATTGAGCAGACCGAAGCCGGGGCGGCAGGACACACATCTGAATGAGCCCAGGGAGTTCACACACTCCTGGCCGGGACAGAGCAGCGGGTCGACACACTCATCAATGTCTAAGAAACAAAACACACACATACACACACACACACACACACACACACACACCAGACGCACCACATTCACCTCCGATGACGACATGACTACAACAGAACAAGGCACTGCTTTCAGGCTCTTAAAAATGACTCCTGAGGTTGCTGATGAAGATGATGTGGACACTGTGTCCACTGACTTTAGCCTTGAGGACCTTACAGCTGTGTGATTCATGTTCACACACTCCTGACCAGCATATGGCAAGTGAGTCATCAGAGAGTAAAATGAACACTGGAGACAGCACTTTAGATGGCTGTAACCTCCATAACCTCTGTAACCTTACAAAAAACTCCCAGAATTGCTGATATGGATAATCTGGACAGAATACACTGTTATCATCACAAGGATCTCACTCATTTCATTCTTTGTCCTTTAAGACACTAGACAGATCCTGCCGTTGCCTAATGCATGTTATTTACAGTATGCATGTTATTTAAGATATGATATCCTGAGGGACTCTTATAAGCACATGCTTGACCCAAATGAAATTATTTACAGTCAGATTGTTTCTAGCACACATATCAACACACTTCTTATTGTTCTTACCTTTACAGGTGTCTCCGTGGAGGGAGTATCCAAGGAAACATGAACACCTGTAGCTTCCAGGTGTGTTCTCACAGCGGCCGTTAACGCACGGGTTGGGCACCTGTCGGCACTCATCTACCTCTGAGCACAGAGACAGAGATCAGGTAAGTTAATGACACGGCACTAATGATGGAGGTTACATGTCATCAGAACACCCCGGGGAGTGTGTGTCTTTCTTTATGTAAAAGAATGTGTGTGTGTGTGTGTGTGTGTGTGTGTGTGTGTGTGTGTGTGTGTGTGTGTGTGTGTGTGGTTGTGTATGTGTTCATGCCTGCTTTTGTGTACTGTATGTGTGTGGGTGTGCATGTGTGAGCGTGTGTGTGTAATGTGGTGGTCTATGTGGAATATATGGAATGTAAGTGTAAACAATAGAAAGCTAACGTAGCTTGGCATGTGCGCACTATGCCACAAGCCTGTATTGTCACTGCTCATTTGAAAAGGCCTCCCTCACCCTGGCACAGGTTCTCCTGGGGGTTGGCACGGTACCCGGCTGGGCACACACAGCGGAAGCTGCCCGCGGTGTTCTCACACTGCCCAGCGCCACAGGGCCGAGGAGTCAACACACACTCATTCAGATCTGTGCACGAGAGAGAGAGAGAGAGAGAGAGAGAGAGAGAGAGAATGACCAATGGAGAAGAGAGGAGACAGAAAAATAGAAGAGAGGAGAGATGGAAAGAAAGTGCAGAGGAGGGAAAGAGAAGAGAAGAGAAAAGAAGAGAGAGATGAGAGAGAGAAGAAGAAGATTAGAGGAGAGGAGAGGAGAAGAAGATCAGTGGAGAGGAGAGATGGGAGGAAAGTAGAGAGGAGAGACAGAAAAGAAGAGAAGAGGAGAGAAGAGAAGAGAGAGAGATGAGAGAGGAGAAGAGAAGAGAAGAGAAGAGAGAGAAATGAGAGAGGAGAAGAGAAGAGAAGAGAAGAAAAGAGAAGAGAAGAGAAGAGAAGAGAAGAGAAGAGAAGAGAGAGAGATGAGAGAGCTGAAGGAGATGACACAACCAATCTGCATTACAGATTAGAATTCCTCTGAGCTCTGAGGTCCAAACCACACTCCCTTGTCAGAACCACAGTCAATAATGGACTTCACTCAAGAATGCCCTGGTGAGTGGTGACATATTTTAGAGGAGCAGTGGAGTGGAATGAGATGTGGGATGGTGTCGCTCTGACAGGTATCTCTGTGGGCTCTGTGTGGCTCTCTCTCTTGCACTTCAGACTTGACCTCAGGGAGATGACATCAGCCTGAATGCACTGCACAACATTATGGGATGCATTTTAAGCTGCCCACAGAGCGGAGGATTCTGGCCATCGACTGGCCTCCGCTCCTCATGACAAGACCGTGATCACTCCTTGGCTTTCACCTGTCAATCATTCTTAGTGACCCCTGACCTTTTAGGGTTAGCTACTCTGTGATTAGCTACAGTACAGGCCAGCACAGCAAGCATGACAGGCAGGGTCATGACCCTCTGACCTTCGACCCTGAGGGTCAACCTGGCCATTTCAGTAACACCACGGACCGACGTGAGAGCCATGCAGGCTAAGGTCGGATCAAGGAGATCTTCATCTCGGTCAGCTCTCATCCTCACTTCTGCTACTCTTGCGATCAGGTCCAGAGTCCAGTGAGGTCCATTTCTCCCCCTGCTCTCGCTACTCTCTGAGTTGGGCAACTGCGACAGTATTTTACGCTCCAGAAACATGTTCCAGAAACCAGCTGGTATCTGGGTCACAGCAAATACAGGACAACGGTACCGTTCCAGCTAGTCAGTCAGCACAGGAAAAGGACCAGCAACAGAACCGGGCCAGCAGTGTTCCAAAGACATGTGTTAAAGAAACCTTGTGGAACCTGTCCAGTTACTGGCCAGAACCCGCCTACCCTTCATATGGTGCGTCCAGAATGCACTTCTGCCGTTAAACACACTTCCTGAAACTGTGTGGAGGTGCTGGAGAGGACTGGACTAGACTTGACATGTATGTCAGGTAAAAGTAAGACTCTGGAGGCCTGAGTTGGAGCTGACTGGAGTGTGTGTGTGTGTGTGTGTGTGTGTGTGTGTGTGTGTGTGTGTGTGTGTGTGTGTGTGTGTGTGTGTGTGTCTGTTAAAGGTAAAGGTATACAATTCTGGTGGCCTGGAGCTGAGTGGAGTGTGAGTGTGTGTGTGTATGTCTGTGTCAGGTAAAGGTATACGATTCTGGTGGCCTGGAGCTGAGTGGAGTGTGAGTGTGTGTGTGTATGTGTGTGTGTGTATGTGTGTGTGTGTGTGTGTGTGTGTGTGTGTGTGTGTGTGTGTGTGTGTGTGTGTGTGTCAGGTAAAGGTATGGTGGACTGAGCCAGTGGACAAAAAGGGAGATGCCAGACCTTGGCACTGCAGCCTGGCGGTATTGTACTGGTAGCCCGGGTCACACACACACTTATGCCGTCCACCGGGCTGGTCAATGCAGCGTCCAGCTCCACAAATGCCCGGCCTGGAATCATCACACACTCTAGAATCTGGAACACACACACACACACACACACACACACACACACACACACACACACACACACACACACACACACACACACACAGGGGTGCATCATGTTATAAAGTTAAAATCAAAATAGATTACTCCAATTCCCCTGCAAGTACCCTTCAGACTTTGAAGTGTTTTGGACAAACTCTAAAGATGGCGGCAAGGGCACGATTCCAGTTTGAAACAGAGGAAATAAAGGCAGAGCACAGTTAAGGTGTCTGGGATCTGATCCTCAAACTCTTTGTCTCTCTCTCTCTCTCCCTCTATCCATTTCTCTCTCTCTCCCTCCTTCCCTCTTTCTCTACCTCCCTCTCCTTCACTCCTACTCTCTTTTTCCCTCTCCCTTACTAAATTTTTCTCTCTCTCTCACTCCATTTCTCTCTATCCCTCCTTCCCTCTCTCTCTCCCTCTCCCACTCTCTTCTTCCCTCTCTCTCTATCTCCCTTTCTCTCTCTTTATTTACCTTTGTGGTCCATCCATCCCGTGATGAGCTGACATAAGTCCACATCTATCCATCTCTCTCTCTCTCTCTCTCTCTCTCTCTCTCTCTCTCTCGTTTCCCTCCCGGATCTCTAACCGCAGTGTTTGAAACGAGGTCAAAGTCGACTCAAAATGTTTGAGAGATTTAGACCCGTGCCTGCCGCAACAGTGTCAAATTCCACCATGCGGTCCAAACTCTACACATTTCTCTCTCCAATGCAAAAAAAGAGGAAGAGGAGGAGGAGGAGGAGGAGGAGGAGGAGGAGGAGAAGAAAAGTCTTGGCAGCCCCTCAGTTATTCCCAGAAATCAGAAACCCTGGCATGTGACAGAACCCTGTTCCAATAGGGAGGATGAAGGGATAGAGGAACGAGGGAAGGGAGAGAGGGAGAGATAGAGGGATGAACCGATGGAGAGATAGACTGAGAGAGAGAGAGCAGGAGACAGACTCTGCTTTGTATCCCATCTGGATCCTGTGGGAATGGGCCCAACGCTGTCTCACGTGGGTGGGGGTGTGTGGGGGGGGGGGGGTGTGGGGGGGTACCACTGATCAGACCAGAGGTTGTGGCCAATCGGCACACACTCACACCTAAAGCAGCATGCACACACACACACACACACACACAGACACAGACACACACACACACACACACACACACACACACACACACACACACACACACACACACACACAGACACAGACACAGACACAGACACACAGACACACATCCCAAACCTGCTTTCTGGGCTTAGCTTATGGCATAGGAGAACCAGGACACGTGCTCGGTGCTCAGCTGTTTAACTATGGACTAGTTCAGAATCCGAAGACAAAAGAACCCGTTAAGATTCTGACATGGTGCCTCGATAACCACAATCTATGGTAGCCTAGCAGCGGACATAAGAGTTTCTGCCTTCTTGGACTGACAAAGGCGTCGTGTTGTTTTTGGTCTGTGGTACAACTGTAAAGTCACTGCTAGGCTAATTAGCTGATTTAGCGCGTTCTCATTTGTGATTTGCTGCTATGGTCTGATGCTGCTAGCTGGTAGCAGAGTGAGGAAAGCCAAACGTGTGAAGCACTTGTTTTACATGCTCTCTGCCTTCTTGGACTGAAATCCACACTGCGCTGTTTTGGGACGTTGTGATTAATGTGTGGACTTGGCTTCAGAGTGAACCCACTCCTCCCCTTCTCATTGTTTCACTTCATAAAGATTTGATATTTCCATGACCCCTTTGGCAAGCTTGATTGCAGACCCTGTTGAATGCCTTTGATCAGCAGAGTGTGAACAAAACAGTGGAGACACACACATACACACACACACACACACTTTCCCTATGCAATGCCTAATGAAAAACATTGTGTTGCCATTGCACAACGCAACAGGGAAACCATGAGAGCTGTGCAACACAGAGGACAAACACTAGCTCCTGAACTGGCCTCTCTGTGAGCACTTTCAGATGGCCCTAAAGGGAGATCTCCAGGGATGTAGTGGTAAACACACACACACACACACACACACACACACACACACACACACCCTTAAGGGAGATCTCCAGAGATGTAGTGGTAAAATAAGAGGGGGGTAAACTATGAATTGAGGTGGACTGCGCCGTGCGGTATCGGACTTTTCAGAACATGTTAGATGATGGTGGAGGTTATTGTCCAATGTTTATAACAATATCAGTGGTATTAAATGGTTCATAGAGTGTACATATTGTCAATGTGGATAATAGTCTACAGTGTGATTTTTGAATGTTAAAAGTTGCAATTGGTGAATAAACTCTTTTGAGAGGTGGGTAAACTTTAATAAGATGTGGATAAACTCTATTTCTGAAATTTCAGGTGTGGATAAACTGCGTTTACTTGCGTTTAGCCTCCACTACATCCCTGGAGATCTCCCTCACCTTGCCCGATGCTATGGCACATCACTTATTGCGACCGCAAGACCATTTACGGCCAACCCCCTTTCCTACTTGGATATGTCATATCGCTTTAGTAAACTTCACAGATTCATGCATTCTTTTTACAGAATACTTTTGCGGCTTTTGCCGTTAGATAGCATAGGGAAGATCAACAGGAAGAGGGAGAGAGAGATGGGGTGGGATTGGGAAATGAGCGCAGGCTGGATTCAAACCTGGGTACCCATGAGCACGTGGACCCTATGCCTTGGCGTCAATTTTCACACGCTAGTTCGTAACACAAACATGGCAGTCATCTACGCATATTCCGGCCCTTCCGCCGCCAAAAGTTGTGTATACATGTGTATACATCGTGCCAATCATGTGGTATGTCGTGAAGCCTTGCGCACATGCAGGTCTGCCCGAAATAGATGCCTGATAAGTGGCCGAAAAGCGTTACAATATGGCCACCGAGTGGAGGGACTTGCCTAAAAGGACTTTGCAATCACAGACACACATGCACACACACAATGGTAAACTATAACACACACACACACACACACACCTGGCCTTGGTACTGCTGGTCGGGGAGTGACTGGAACAGGCAGCGGTCTGGCCCCTGATATATCTGGCCTGGCCACCGGCGTCCGACTGGTCTGGGACCGAGTGACCGCTAGGGATGGACAAGACAGAGACTCCTCGTACAATAATCCACCGTATTTTATAAATCCGATATTCATTTGACAATTCCCACATTATTGTTCATGTTTGCTTTGCTATCATTCCATCTTGATTAATGAATTTAATATCAGCCAGAAGAGAGACATCCTACAAAGCTACTGCAGCTGGAAGATGTTTTATTTCAAATCAACGGTGCTTTTTCAGACCTGGCAAGGGACAACAGATGCTAAGTAGCCTATAGAGCTATACTCTTAAATGTGTTGAAAAAAACACAACTTGCTTGTTTTTAACATATTTCTGTGTCCAGATAGGGACAACACATTCGTTTTAAGATTGTAACTCTGGCTCTTTTACAGAAATAAAAGATCAGTGCACACCTTTCCTATCAAATAAATAAATAAATAAATGAATAAACGGAATTGGCTCTGATCTGAAGGGGTGTAGGTACTTACAGGAGCGATCCCCAGTCGGCAGGACAGTGACTGGTCCTCCAGAGTGAGTGCGTGTGGGAGTCTGAGGCCTGGTGTCAGGGACGAGAGAACCAGAGCCCCCAGGCTGCTGTGGCCTAGTCTGGGGAGTGAGAGAACCTGTACCCCCAGGCTGCTGTGGCCTAGTCTGGGGAGTGAGAGAACCCGTACCCCCAGGCTGCTGTGGCCTAGTCTGGGGAGTGAGAGAACCCGTACCCCCAGGCTGCTGTGGCCTAGTCTGGGGAGTGAGAGAACCCGTACCCCCAGGCTGCTGTGGCCTAGTCTGGGGAGTGAGAGAACCCGTACCCCCAGGCTGCTGTGGCCTAGTCTGGGGAGTAAGTGACCCGGCGCCCCCTGGTTGTGGAGGTCTGCTTTGCGGAGTAATGGACCCAGTACTGGGGATGAGCTGAGGCCTGGACTCAGCACCGGCACCGGCACCAGCGGATCCGGCGCCAGTCGGCTGATAAGGCCGTGAGCCCTGACCCGCTCCAGCTCCACTGGCACCCCCGCTGGCTGGCTGCTGGGGTCTGGAGTGGCCGGTGGGGAGACTGCCGCTGCCGCCGTGGGGCCTCGACTGGGCCGGCTGGGAGCCAGAGCCACTTGGCTGGTGCGGGGGCCTCGTGAGGGGAGTCTGGGCCCCCGTAGATGATGACGAAGATGAGGAAGAGGATGATGATGAGCCGCTGGTGGCGGAGCTGGAAGTCTGGGAGACCACGGGTGGGCCTCCAGTGCCGTGGAGGTCCAGCAGACGCTGGTTGAACTTGAGGTTGGTGGCCGAGTAGTAGTAGCCGGGCCCGGCTGGACAGATCTCCTTGAATGCCGCTGTGAATACACACACACACACACACACACAGACACAGACACAGACACAGACACACACACAGACACACACACACACATGTGGGAACACACACACACACACCCAGGGGAAGGGAAAAGATAATAAGCACACACTTCATTGCCATTGTTGTGGACTGAAAGTATATCAGCAAAAACAGCTGGTACGACATTTCATAACAGGGTTTACTTCTGCACATAATACACTCAGATATTATATATTTAAAGTAATATACAATATATATTTAGCAAACAATAATATAAACTCTCATAAATACACCTCACAAAAATATGTACTGTGTAAATGTCTTATTTATTAGGAGAAAAAGAACATAATTTCAGGTCACTCCTGCTACCAGGAGCCATCTTGAAAAAAAAAAAAGTATTGAACCTTGAAAATCTACCAAAGAGCAGTGCAGTGCAGTGCCATTCCCTTCCCCATTCTGAGACAGCAGCAGAGTTAGACCGATGCAGTGACCACGGCGGTGAGGTGGCCGTACCTGAGCCGAAGTGCGGGCAGGCCTCGCAGCGCTTGCCCCAGGCCTTGCCTACGCGGCTGCAGCAGCAGATCTGCTTGGTGATGTTCTTCAGGATGGGCAGAGTGCAGGCGCGGGACGCCAGCACGCGGTAGCACTGGTCCTTCTGCTCCGAGATCACATTATGGGCTAGAGGGGTAGGGGTAAAGGGGTCACAGGTCAAAGGTCGTGTGGGGTCAGCGACGGCTGGCGTCAAAACGGACCCTGAGCCCCGGTCTGGTCCTGATGCAATGGGTCGGGGTGAGACCGGGGACGGGTCAGTGTCGAAGCCAGCCGCTGGACAGAACACAGGGGCGGGACTGGACTCGTTGGGTCAGAAGCGAAGGATAACGGACGAGGAGGGACATTGCACATGCTCGCCAACCGCATGCAAACACACACACTTACATATACAAAAACACACACACTTACATATACAAAAACACACACACATGCAAACACACACACTTACATATACAAAAACACACACACTTACATATACAAAAACACACAGACAAACAAATACAATGGCATTCCACCCATACAGCTGTTCAGCCATTCGAGGTATACACAAACCAGAAAACAAACAACCACACACACACAAACGCACACACACACAATGGAGTTCCACAGAGAGAGCAGTTTGAGCCAATCCACAGCCACTTCCACACACTGCCTAAGGAAACAGGACTAATTTCATATTTACTATTGTAGGCGGAAGATTTAAGAGAAGCAGCTGCTTTTGAACATTGTTTTCCTAAACAAAGGCTTTTAACAAAGACAAACAGCAATGAGGAGCACGACAGGGAGGCCTGGGGCAGAGCATCAGGGGCAACAGAGCCTTCTCACGTTACCATGGGGATGATGTCAACAACATTAACCAGAAATACCTAGAAAAACATTCCAATGCTTCAGTCATGACAGCATAAACTACTTCAAATTGTTTATGCTTTGAAGAAATCAGTTTTATCTAATAATCTAATAATGGCATCAAAGGCTGTTCTTTTCTATTACTGTTGACAAGGGTCCTGGGGTTGCACGCTCACACACACACACACACACACACACACACACACACACACACACACACACACACACACACACACACACACACACACACACACACACAGCCTGTGTTTGATCATCCAGTATTGGGACACAGCTGTGTTTTATGTTGAGGAATAAATATGATTTTTGAGGGGGGTAGCGTGAGATGCGGTGCTTTGTCCACTGGCCTGTTTGTGCTGAACTGGACTACAGTATTTAACATCCCCCTGCCTCTCCTCTGCACCCCCAACTCTTGGCCATGAACTTGATGTGTCTGTAGTTGAGGCAGACTCCTTAGCAGATTCTCTTGGTAAATTGTGGCATCACTTGGCCTGTATTGGTTCGAATCTGGTGACTGAATCTCAGGACTGGACAGCCCTGCTGTGATCTGGGAATTGGCGGATAACATGAGACGGCAGGAAGTTAAGCAAGAGCAACAGAGAAGCAGGCACGCAGGCATACACACACATACACACACACACACACACACACACACACACACACACACACACACATAGTAACAGAGACATACAAACCAAATATATAGTAAGTAGCTAAAAGCCAACCGATCTGAGCTGACCGACCATAGATGGCCACACCCAGACCATGCAGAGGTGCAGAGCCTGAAGAGCTTTGGAACAGCACATTGATTTGGCAACAGCAGAGAATCATACAGGATTAATATGTCAAGGGTAATCAGAGATGACAGAGAAGCACAACACACACACACACACACACACACACACACACACACTAATAAAGGACAAAACAAACAAAACAAATCACACACACAACGATAAAGGACAAAACACACACAAA
>NW_027468598.1:28724555-28729555 GCF_046254945.1 Alosa pseudoharengus
ACTGGCACTCCATTTAGACCCCACAAAAAGAAAACCCCAAAAAACTAAGTGTATTCCAAACCTAATTAAAAACCTCCATCCATGTAACCTCCATGTGACTCAAACCTAACAGCTTACAGATGGTAGAAAACAGTGGACCAGAAGTAGGCCTCATCTCAGCCAAATTTGGGCCAGAGGAGGCTGCTGACTGGAAGAAGACCCCGCCGGCAATCGACAGAATAACTGTAGTCAGCGAATCTTGGCGATCTGAAATCTCAGCGTAATTTGATTTCAGGATGACGCCTGCATTGTCATTTGGAAGACTCTTCTGTAATAAGTGTTCATTTGGATAATCTTTCTCAAAACAAACACTTTTGAGTTCAAAAGCCACACACATTATATGTATGTGTGTGTGTGTGTGTGTAAAAGAGAGAGAAAGAGGGATAGAGAACAGAGGGAGTGTATATCCTGTTACAACAAACTTGTAAGAACTAGAGAGGAGAGGACTCAAGAGTGTGACCCTTAAATGTCTGACCAACAAAAGAATTAGGGATCAGTGGAGAATTAAACGTCTTCAAATGTGTAACTCTGTGTGTACATGCATGTGTGTGTGTGTGTGTGTGTGTCTGTGTGTGTTTGGTGTGTGTGTGTGTGTGTGTGCACTTGCATGTTTGATATTGAATGATTGTAACGCACCAACACACTGAGAGCCATTGTTGATCCTCTCAAATCCCAATGGACAGCCGCCATCTCTGTTCACACCATTACCTGCAGGGGAGGAAGCACACATCATATATCATATATAATATCATATGCTTCATACACATCAAATACCTCACACACATAACACATGTTACATACTCTATTTCATCCACACACACACACACACTTGCATTTTGTAATTGCTGATGTTGTGCAGCACATTGCCAGCTGTTTGTTGCAAGTGCATACAGTACATACTGCTGGCCTGCGTATGTGGCCTTGCTGCCAGAAGCTAGGACCTTCTGATGACATTACCACAACATCCTAAGTTCTTAATGGCAGTAATTGAATTAGTTTAGTGTTTTAGTACACACATACACTCTCTCTCTCTATCTCTATCTCTCTCACCCACACACACACACGACAGAACACACACACACACATACACAAATACACACACATTGCTGAACACACACACAAACACAGACACACATACACAAACACACACACATACACAGACACACAGACACACATACACACACACACACACACACACACACACACACACACACACACACACACACACACTGTCCTAGCTATGGCTACAGTATGTGAGGAATTTTATCCTTCCATTTGCAATGCTCCCCGCTCCACTCTCACATTCCTGCTTTATCTGTGTGTGTCAGTGTGGAGACGGTGTCACTGATTATGTGTGTGTGTCAGTGTGGAGACGGTGTCACTGATTATGTGGCTGACCCGGGCTCCTCCACATCCATTCCGGCGCCCACACACACACACACACACACACACACACACACACACACACACACACACACACACACACACACAGACACACGTATGTGCGCACACACTCACTCATGTACACACACACACAAACACACACACACACACACACGTATGTGCACACACACTCACTCATGTACACACACACACACACACACACACACAAACACACACACACACACACAAACACACACACACACACACACATACACACACACACACACACACACACACACACACACGTATGTGCGCACACACTCACTCATGTACACACCCACACACACACACACGTATGTGCGCACACACTCACTCATGTACACACCCACACACACACACACACACTCACACACACAGACACATACACACATACCCACACACACACACACACACATACACAGTCTGGTGGTTTGCTCTGCTGTGTTGCATACTGTGTGTGTGCAGTATGTGCTTTGCATATGTGATCACCTAGTGATCAGCTACTGAAAGCACTGCAGTGAGTTATAACTGCATTTAAAGCTTTACTGTATATTAATAACTGTTAATCTGATGCTGTTTTGGGACTGAAAGATGACCTACTGTGATCTGAGCTAAGCGTTAAGAGGCTGTTTGGAGATGCCATGATCCAGAATAAGACACTGGGGTTTGGCGTGAGAGGTGATTTACACTCATGTCACTTCAGTCTGAGTTGCTCAGTGGTTGACAGTACACAAGCAGTGGTTTGTGCACTCAGCTGCTAGAGCAGTTACACTCTCAGGCCCTCTGGTCAACCTCTGTGTCTCCCAGCCATCTCAGTCTCACACTACACACACTTCTTTTCTTTAATGGGATGAGAAGTACGGTCACGAATATGTGATTAGAACGTTTGCAATCCAAAAGTTCTGCATTATGATACAACAATTACCCTCAGGGATTTTTCCCATCGACTGTATAAAGAACACTGAAACTATAGAATGTTTATGTACAATTCTAGAAGGAGCCAGGAAAAAGAATTACTCCTCAACAGGTTAATGTGATGGCTACCATTGCATATACAGAGTCACATGTACATTTGCTAGCTTTGGATATGTGCAATATCACTACTCTGCAATATCAGCATTCTACACTTTTCTCTCTATTTCTCACTTTTTCTCTCCCTGCCTTTTTCCTTCTCTCTCTCCCACTCTTTATCTCCCTCTCTCGCTCTCTCTGGCTTGTGGTGTTCGAGAAAGAAAACTGCGTTACCTAATTCATCAAGAGACATAATTATCAACCAGAGATATGGACTGGTTTAACAATCAAGGCTTTAAATCAAGGTCTAAAACGTATCAAAATATAAAAATAAATCTCCTCTTCATTTTGTTCTCTCTCTCTCTCTTTCTTTCTCTCTCTCTCTCTCTTCCTCCATATGGGAAAACCATTGGAAGTGACCAGTCATCCCTGCCAACATCCTTCATGGGGAGCCTTCTTCTGCATCGCTGCGTGAACCCCACAAAACAAGCCCCCTGAGAGCCTCAGAACCTCAGAACGACCTGCGCGTCCTCTCTCACTGGCCAAGACTACAGGCCAGAGAGCCTCCAGCACGTCCGCTAGCGTCCAGTAGCCTCCGCAGGCCTCTCGTATATTCACTGTGTCATGGCTCACCAGAGGCCAGTCATTCTGCACACAGACACAGACACACACACACACAGACACATACAGACACAACCACACACACACACACACACACACACACACACACACACACACACACACAAACATCCTTCAGCATCCCTTCCACAACACTGCGATCCCTGCAGCTGCACTCATTTGAATGGAGCCTCCATGAGCCCTGTGCTATCGTGAAGCATGAAGCTTATAGAAATCCTACTGCCCCCTGTAGCATCATATAGAGTCTGTGGCTTGCATGTCTGGAAATGGTGTTCCTGAAATCCCAATCGGCCCTCATAATCCTACCGAAGCACTGAAATATATGTCTGTATTTAAACTGAATCACCTGAAATATATGTCTGTATTTAAACTGAAGCACTGAAATATATGTCTGTATTTAAACTGAAGTACTGAAATATATGTCTGTATTTAAACTGAATCACTGAAATATGTCTGTTTTAAACCGAAGCACTGAAATATATGTCTGTATTTAAACTGAAGCACTGAAATATATGTCTGTATTTAAACTGAAGCACTGAAATATATGTCTGTATTTAAACTGAAGTACTGAAATATATGTCTGTATTAAACTGAAGCACTGAAATATGTGTCTGTATTTAAACTAAAAACACTGAAATATACATCTGTATTAAACTGAAGCACTGACATATACGTCTGTATTAAAGGCACACTATGCAAGATTTTCACCTTTATGAAGCCAATTTGATGGTAAACAAACTTGTAATAGGCGAGTATATATATATAGGCTGTCAGTATATATATATCTATGGCGAGTCCCTATCAAGAAAACCAGCAATGCAATATCCAAGAGCGGCAACCCACCAAATCTACACTTGCCAAGAATACCTTAACCTGCATTGTATACCTTTAAACTGAAGACATGAAATATACGTCTGTATTAAACTGAAGACAGGAAATATGTGTCTGTATCAAATTGAAGCACTGAAATATACAGGTTCCTCAGGACCCTAGGATGGCTGGTTCAGGTACACAGCCATGTCCAGCAGACATTATTGGGGTGCTTGTTGAAGCAGCAGTGAGGAATTTTGGACGAAAACTAGCAATGTGACCACCAAAAAGGCATGCAAAATCCTACCCAACCACACCAACAACAGTTGACACTAGATACATTTATGAGGCTTGCTAGGCTGCTAATTCATTGGGGATAGAGTTGGCCTATGTCCTATGGCAAAAAATAAAAATAAAAGATGTTTTTACAGGGTGGTCCGGCCTGGAACAAATAAGTGCCTAGTGCACAGTGTAGGTGGCTAGTATGACTGAGATGTTTCTTCTTCTGTCCTTCACATGACTATACTCAATGGAAATTAATTTGAAGATGATACCGGTACTGGTTGGCTATAAAAAATATATATATACCTTTAAAAGGTGCACATTGTTGCATACTGACTCTTTGGAGCAGTTAAAGGCTAAATAACATGTGATATAAAGGATTACCCATAAGGCATGTTTTTTGATTACATTTTCTCAACCTCTCCTTGACTTTCTCTACCTTGGAACATGCCTTCCCCTTTAAGAACAGAAGGACATCATAAAAAAACGCATCTCCTTTAAGAACATGTTTTGTTGAGGGCTGGCTGAGTTACCAGTGAGCATTTTGGCGTTGAGAAAGCGCAAAATCAATGCATATTTTCCACCACACGCATTACAGCAGGAAAACATGAAGCAGTTCTTTCTCTATTGTATTGGCTTTGCTGTCATTCTTGTAGTATCTATTCACACCCCAGAGGTCTAGAGTACAAGCCCAAGAGGTGACAGTGTGTTCTTTCCTGAGCTGGCAGCAGCACTACACCGTGCTACACAAATGCATTCATTACATAACATCGCCACGACCTGCCTTACTGGCACAC
>NW_027468598.1:28732055-28734555 GCF_046254945.1 Alosa pseudoharengus
ATTTACACAAGGAACATTGGAGGTTCATCATGTCCCCTCACAATGTGTGTGTGTGTGTGTGTGTGTGTGTGTGTGTGTGTGTGTGTGTGTGTGTGTGTGTGTGTGTGTGTGTGAGTGTGCTTGTGTGTGTGCGTGTGTGTGTGTGTGCCTGTTTGTGTATGTGCATGCGTGTGTGCATGTGTCTGTGTGTGGGTGAATTACAGCATGTCCTCCAACTAACCTGTCATCAGCCTCTTCTCCCCAGCTGAAACAATAGGCCCTTTACAGTGCACTTCTCTCTGAAGTAATGACAGGCCTAATTGAGCCCAAACAATACTGCAGCTGAATGACAGGTTCATGGACGGGCCTGATGTCGTGGCCATAGCCAGTCACACACCACACTTGAGTACTTTTTCTTCTATTTTTGATTGCATCGATGTCTCCTCTGATAAAACAAAAATGCTGCCAGCCAGCAACTCTGCATAACTATGGTCACAGATATGGAATTGAAGAGGGAATTTAAAAGGGTATTTTATTTCAGTGTGTGAACCATAGGACCAAAACCTGAATGCTCAGTGTGTGGGCAGTATGTATGCTAACTTGACTGAAGCACAGCCACAGGTGGCACACATAGGCCTGTGGTGGACAACCTTAGAGATCGCACACACACACACACACACACACACACACACACACACACACACACACACACACACACACACACACACACACACACACACACACACACACACACACACACACACACCAGATAGAAGCGAACAGAAGGCCTGATGACACTTTACTTCATATCTCTGCTATAAATTAGTATAACCATAAATTACAAACTTGTTATGACGTACACCCCTTCATTACCGTTGAACCGTTGACGCCCAAAAATTTGACAGTGATCCTCCCATTACCAGTAATTCTCATAATTTCTCATAAATGCTTATGTCACATGCCATTGAACTGTTGTAACAACAAACATGTCTAATCTGAAAATTAATGATAATTACAGCACACTGATCATATTTTACTGCTTATGACAGGATCTGACATGGATTACAGGGTTGTGTTAGTCTAATAAAAATAGAAAGTTTGAGTGAAATACAGACTGAAAAGAACAAAGAAGAGAAGGAAAAAGTTCTAAGGTCTAGGTGCATAACTAGCATCAACAAGGTAATCACCTCACAACACACACACACACACACACACACACACACAACCACCCGGGGTGGTGAACTCACCTGTCCGTTGCGGACCTCCCTAAAGCAGTACTTGAAGCCTGATGCCTCGGTGTAGGTGGCGTCGCCGCGGATGGTCTGCGCCCGCACCTGAGGGGGAGGAGCCTGGGCCCGTTCCCCTGGCAACAGGCCGCTGCGGGCTCCCGAGGTGCCCGACGACCAGGTGACGGTCTCCGCGCGTTCCTGGGACGGGGCGACGGGCCCGTAGCCCACCTTCAGCACCTGGTGGATCTTCACGCTGGCCTCCGGAGGGTGCTGTACGCGCACCTTCACCATCCCGGCTCCTGCGGAGACAAGCGCGGGTCTTACTCCACATCCAACTCACATCACAGATCATCTTCACCTTTACACTCACATCACAGATCATCTTCACCTTTACACTCACATCACAGATCATCTTCACCTTTACACTCACATCACAGATCATCTTCACCTTTACACTCACATCACAGATCATCTTCACCTTTACACTCACATCACAGATCATCTTCACCTTTACACTCACATCACAGATCATCTTCACCTTTACACTCACATTACAGTTCACGTGAAGCAACACCAAAGAGTTTGGTAACACTTTATAATAGCTACACACAATTCATCATTTATTAAGCCTTTGTTACGTATTAGTTAATGGTTTGTTCATCATTAGTAATTTATTGTTCATACATAATTTATCATCAGTAAAGCATTTGTTCACACAGTTATAAATTGCACTGGATTTAGTTATAGACCAGCTAAACTAATGTTTCTCAAACTTTTTCAGACCAAGGACCACTTAAAGCAACACCAAAGAGTTTTTTGTACCTTAAAATAATGTTTCCAAAATCTTTTTAGGGGTTCATCAACTCGTAACAGGGTGAACGGCAATTCTGCATTCGCTTTGCGGACCTCTATCAGCTATAACCGCACTATGTAAGTTAGCCAGATCGGGTAGCGGATCTGTAGTTCGATGGAATGAGACATAAGAAACTACAAATTTGACTTGCATCTGATGTTGCAATACATCGTACTTTTATAAGTCATGCAAAATATTCTACCTTGTCTGTGGACATCGTTATTTGCAAAGCCGGCGCTGGATAAACAAATACTGTAGCATGCGTGCGACAGAGGGGAAGTTCTTTGGTGTTGCTTTAAAGGTTGTATCAGCGATTTCAGGCCCAAACATAAATGATCACATTCCAGTGTTTCCCACAGAATTGAATTCTATTTGTGGTGGTAGGTTTGCAGAATTAACTTGAATGTAACAGTTTTTAACAATCAGTGCAGTGTGGTTA
>NW_027468598.1:28754555-28759555 GCF_046254945.1 Alosa pseudoharengus
CTAAGAGACTGATATGGAGGCTGCAGACATGTTTGCAGTCACGTTTGCAAACACTAAACCTTTCCATGCAGAGCTGACTTTGTCTGAATTCACCCATCACATTAAAAAGTGCAAACACACACACACACACACACACACACACACACACACACATTCATAAACAGCAAAAATACACACTTGCAAACACATACAAACTGTCACTGCTATATTCAGAGAACTAAAATAAAAAGTGAATGCATTTAAACTTCACACACACACAGACACACATTCGCACACACACACACACACACACACACACACACACACACACACAGACACACACACACAATTAACACACTTACAGACATATCTACTACTCTTCACAGAGGTTTAAAACCAAACAGTGCATGCATTTAAAAGTCTCTCTCACTCACACACACACACACACACACACACACACACACACACACACACACACAGAGGTATGAGAGTGTACTCACAGACTCTGAATCCATGTCCGGGCGCGGGCTGCTGGCTGTTGTACAGGGTGGTGACGTTGCCGCGCTCGCAGAAGTTGGTGCAGCGTCCCCCGACGCAGCGCACCTTGCAGATGGTGGGCGTGAAGAGGACCTTGATCCGCTCGGCCGTCCGGCCCGACGACGCTCCTCGCGCCGCCGCCGCTGCTGCTGCTGCGCTGCCGCCTCCTCCTCCGCGAGCGGCGCCCTGGCTGGACGCTGGAGGCAGGGAGAGGAGGAGGAGAAGAAGAGACCCCCAAACGCAGCAGCAGCGGAGGAGGAAGAGAAGAAGAGGCAGCCGCAGAGGCAGAGAGACTCCGGTCAGCCTGAGCCGAGGCATGGTGCTGCTGTATGTGTGTGTGTGTGTCTGTTACTGACACATCCCCCCCCCCCCTTACAGGGAAAACTCCTGTGAGCCGAACACACACACACACACGCACGCAGGCACACACGCACGCAGGCACACACACACACACTCTCAAGCTTTCGCACACGCGTAACGCAGGAACGGAGTGCTTAGGTTTCCTAGAACACGAGCGCGTGCAGGAGAGTTGCAGGAAAGAGCGAGGTGGAAAAAAAACAACAAAAAAACTCTCTCTCTTTCCTCCTGCTGTTTCACTCTTTCTCCCCCTTTCCTGCTTCCCTCTCTCCCTCTCTCCCTCTCTCTCCCGCTCTCTTCTGCTGGGTCCGTGAAAAGTGAGAGCTGAAAGAAGAGGAGCAATACAAAACCAGAGGGAGGAAAAAAAAAACGAGAGAATGCTCCCTCTGTACTCGACTGCAAAAAAAAATATATAAATATCAGAATGCACGAGTTAGGTGCAGCAGGTAACACACTTACAGCACACACATGCGTATGCACGTTCTCCTGCGTGTCTGTGTGCGTGTGTGTGTGTGAGAGAGAGTGTGTGTGTGCAGAGCACGAGGAGGAAAAGCTTGAGAGGCTAGCTGGGGAGTGAATGGCTGTCCTCCTAATTGGCAGGAGTATACCAATCCCACAGTGGGACTGCCTCCAAACCCAATGTTTATGAGGGATTCTATTCATTAGGCCACGCTCTCTTCAACTCCCCTTCTGCCCTCCCTTATTCACTCTCTCCATCTCTCTCTCTCCTTCTCTCTCTCTTGGTCCCTCCATCTCGTCATCTCTCCTCTGTCTTTCTCTATCTCTATCTTTCTCTCTCTCTTTCGGACAGTGATATGCTTTCATTTTCCGGTATCCTTTGGTGAAGTGATCTCTCTGCAGGAGACCAGAACCATACACCCCCCCCTCCCTCTTTTTTCTGAGCCTCAGTTTTCTTCTCTCTCCCTGCCTCTCTCTCTCTCTCTCGCTCTCTCTCTCTCCCCCCATCTCTCCCTCTCTCTCAGATATCACTGGCATCTGTGGTGTCATCTATCATTAACACACACAACACATCACATCACATCTGTCCATTACCACACACCCATGAGGGAGTATAAATAAGGCATTGCATGTGCCTTTAGCAGCACTACAGCGGTCCACACCCCCTTCCTCCCTCTGCTCCTGTTGCCCTGGGCAACGTGCGGCTACACCTGTTCTGTTCTTGCCTCCCCTGCACCATCCGTCTGAAAGCATGGGCGAGCGCTGACATTCTAAAGCCACGGCAGATGCATCATGGGAGTAGGACCAGTGTGCTCTCCAATCCAAACACAATGAACACAAAACAGACTACTGGGCAATTCCTCGCAAAACTATAACGCCAACACAATGTCATGGTATGGTATGATGTGAATGATGATTACGTGAAATTTAAGCATTCACTCTTCTTGGTTGTAGAACTTACATGAAAAACTTTTCACATAATCATTCGCATCATACAAATACCATGGCATCTAGTTGCTGTTATGGATGTGACAGTTTTGCGTGGAATTGCCCTACCAATAATCTGAATCCACTCCAATTACACTGGACTACAAACAATCTGAATCCAAGGGCTTCACTACCCCAAACTACAAATCAGGCTATACAGTAGATAAGCTGGAATTTAAAGACTGCATCCACTCCTAACCTACAGTATAACTATGCTCACCAGGGTAGGAATTTCAAGGTGGCCACGACAGCCATGGCCGTCGTTGCCCCTTGCTTTGGCCGTGAAGCTCCTTTGAAAATCATAGGTTTACAGGCCACGGTGGCCTTGGTGCCCCCTTCTTTCAATATTCTGCTTTGCGTCCTACTAATAGCGATTTTTATTTAGCCTGTGGCCTGTCAAAATAATCTTAGCATTCACAGCGCAAATTAATTTAGTCTTTTACGCAGTGGAGAAAGTAACAGCAAGAAAGAAAGTGCGTCCAAATTCACCCATTCTTCTCAGTTGAACTACTCGCGAAGTAGCCTATTCATCACACAGACATCACAAGTATCACATGAAAGAGCTTTTTCTCAGCTTTTAAACGATGTTAGCCCATAATTGCTGTGTTGAACGGTTCGCGAGAAAAGTAAATAATATAATTCAATTTAATCATACATTCTACTGAAGGTTTTGCGTCCATGATCTCCCTACCCATTCATCTCGGTGGAATACTTCACGAACCCGTCTTTTAACACACGACAAACCATATATCAGAATAAACAGCAGACCTTACCGAACACAAAAGTGTAAAGCAGTCCCTTGTACAGTTAGCCGTTCCAGAGTAATCCAGTTTTGAATTTGCAGTAAATTTCGACATGCATGGATGTCTCCAAATTTGGGCTTTAAGTTTTACAATGTGTTTAAATTGTTCAACATGATTTCATAACGGGCCAAATACAAAATAAATGTTACAAATATCGCCTAGATATTGGTAAATCAGAGGACAGCTAAGAGTTTGTGAAAGTAGCCTTAATGATCACAAAATGCTAAGCATGCTTCTATGCTATTTGAGTTTCTTAAAGCTGAGCTGTGCTTACATTTAAATTGTTCAATACATGATTCCATAGCAGGCCAAATATAAAATAAATGTTATATATAGCCTAGATATCTGTAATTATTAGATGATCAGATGATTTACAGTTCTATGTAATATGTCATGTTTCAAGTTTTTGTAATGTTTCATACAGTGATGCAGGTCTACTGCAGTGAATAGGCTAAATCACCAACTTTGATCATTACTACTGTATAGTTAACTTTGGCCTTGGTGCCCTGACATGTGGCCTTTGTGCCCCCCACCAAATATGCCCAACTGAAGGCAAAGTGGCCTTGCCCCCAGAATGGTGAAATTCCAAGCCTGATGCTCACATTCAAACACCCTGAATTCACCCAGACCAGTAGCTAATTTGAACCAAAAGCCTGGATTCACTGAACAAAATGCAGAAAACAAACAGTCTGAATTCCTTCTGTTACCTAGTAACATCTACTATAGAATACAACTGCCATGTGTCCTTCTTTTGGAGGCTTCCAAAATTATTTCATAAGGTTACATGAGGTCACTCAAGAGTTTCTGCTATTTTCCCTCTTAAAAACGCTGGCTGTGATGTGGTGAGCTTATAAAGCACATATAAACGCAATCTTAATCATTAGTAACCATGTTATAAATCCCTGTGAGTGTTATAACAGGCGAACAGTCACACAGCTGGTGTTTCCTCCCGTTAGGTTGCGGTATTGCACCATTACCCAGCTTTGCCATGCTGCTCAATGCCTAATTTCACTCTAATTTCATACAAGAGGCTCTCTATGCCTCCTTTCCCCTGTTACAGTAACACTGACCCCTCGATGGAGGAGGATGTGTGTAATGGTGGCCACTGGGCAGACAGCAGAGCAATATGTGGACCTCAGTCCTTAAGCCTGTTGAGGAGTACCATTGATCTATAAAGAACTATATAGATCAGTGACGAGTACGGTCACAAATATGTGATTAGAATGTTCGCAATCAGAGAGTTCCGCACTATGATGCAACAATTACCCTCAGGGATTTATCCCAGAGCCGTATAAGTAAGGTATGAGCTACACCAGGCACGTAACTGAAGCGCTCCGTTCGCGACGCGTAAAATCCATTTTAAAAGACTGGTCCATTTTTTTAAAACGTACGCGCCACTATCACATCTGGTGTAGCTACTTGCATTGATTATAGTGGCAGCTAATTGTTGCAGCAGACGCTACGCAAACAGAACGCTTCAGTTACGCGCCTGGTGTAGCTCATACCTAAGGGATAACGGCCGACGAGGTGTCCTGTTATACGGAATTAATGGACGAGGGCGAGGGGCCTCCGCCCGAGTCCATTAATTCCGTATAACTGGACACACCTCGAAGGCCGTTATCCCGCTTATCACCCGGTTGCCACTGTAATTTGCATTTATAGCACGCAAAGGAAACACGCGGTTCCGTTTAAAAAGAAGCCCTCTAGTTCAGCTTGTTGTACAACTTTCGTTGGCCCTATAACAGCTATAGCATGGACAGTTAGCTTGTTTACAGTTGATTCCATTGTTGCAAAGCCTGCCTCCAGGCTCAACCGTCGTCCTACTATGGTTGTTATACAGTAGTTACCATTCATGAGCATTGATATGGAACGGTGATT
>NW_027468598.1:28762055-28772055 GCF_046254945.1 Alosa pseudoharengus
TACCAGTACCGTACAGGCAAAACAGCTACCAACACACCATAAATCACCTAAATGGGTGGGTCTGTGTGAGCATTTGTTTGTGTGTGTGTGTGTGTGTGTGTGTGTGTGTGTGTGTGTGTGTGTGTGTGTGTGTGTGTGTGTGTGTTTGTGTGTGTGTGTGTGTGTGTGTGTGTGTGTGTATGTGTGTGTGTGTGTAAGAGAGAGAGAGTAAGACAAAGAGAAGAGTTGTCTTCTTGGGAATGATGTCTGTGTTTGCATGGATGGGATTTGTTTTGTGTGTGTGTTTGCATGGATGGGATTTGTTTGCATGGATGGGAGTGTGTTTGTGTGTGAGAGTGTGTGTGTGTGTGTTAGAGAGGCAGAGGGTTGGACCTTGCATTTGTGTTTGATGTCTGTCTGCGTACGTGTGTGCATGTCTGTGTGTGTGTGTGTGTGTTGTGTGTGCGTGCTTGTGTGTGTATGTGTATGTGTGTGTGATCCCAGGACCCTTGTCAACAGTAACAGAAACGAACATCCTTTGATTTCATTATTAGATTATTGGATAAAACTGATTTCTTCAAAGCAGTTTGTTTTAGGAACCCTGTGAAGTAATTTATGCTGTCATGACTGAAGCATTGGAATGTTTTTCTAGGTATTTCTGGTTTATGTTGTTGACATCATCCCCATGGTAACGTGAGAAGGCTCTGTTGCCCCTGATGCTCTGCCCCAGGCCTCCCTGTCGTGCTCCTCATTGCTGTTTGTCTTTGTTAAAAGCCTTTGTTTAGGAAAACAATGTTCAAAATCAGCTGCTTCTCTGTAATCTTCTGCTCACAATAATAAATATGAAATGAATCCTGTTTCCCTAGGCAGTGTGTGGAAGTGGCTGCTCTCTCTCTCTCTCTGTGTGTGTGTGTTTGTGTGTGTGTGTGTGTATGAGTGTTTGTTTATGTAGGTTTGCTTGTGTGTGTCTGTGTGAGTGGAGTTTGGTCGTCTCCAATCAGATCAGAGGAATCTAGTTGCACTTGCACTTGAACTTCTGCTACCTTTTTCCGTTACAAGGACTTGGTCCAAGGAATTTCAAGAGGAGACATTTTTGTGAAAGTAATTTGGTTTACAAGGTCAGGGATGAAAAATTATGTCCTTTTTTGGCAACCCTAGAATGTTCAGCAAGACCTGAAAGACAAGGCACTGAGGTCCAGACTCCCTGTTCAAAATCAAACTCCCATGCTTTTGGAAAGTTGGAAATCAAGTTTATGATGGGTATTAAAACGTGGGCTTTTTGAGAGCATTTTGGTACTAAAAGTACAATTCTCCATTTTTCCACACTATTTTAGAGCTTTCTCTTGTTGGTCTGAAAGAGAGGAGACAATATAAAATCCTCTTGCAGAATTGAGGGCTGTTCATCATTTCTAAATGCCCAAGATTAACTTGTGCACCTTTTATTGCACCAAGACGTTGGAGCAAATATGTGAAAGAGGCCGTGTGATACTATAGTGCTGATTTTCAAGCAGTAAAACACTAATATTAAACATTATGCACAACACAAAATATGAAAACTTGGCCAAAATACTGCCTTTTCCAAAACACTAGTCATGGCCAATCACCACACTGTGAGTAACCAACAACGAGCTGCAGGCTCCCTCAGATGTGATTATAAGACAACGTCAGAGAAAGAGAGAGAGACAGAGAGAAAGAGAGAGAGATATATATAGAGAGAGATGGATGGAGCAATAAGCAGTGAATAGCTGCAAAGTACCCCTTCCCTTGGGCTTCAGCAGGACTTAATCTACCCCCACCCCCCCACTTCCACACCCTCAACCCCCCATGTTGACAGTGCCATGAGGTCATGGAACAGACTGACGCTGGGGGCTCCTATTAGCAAAACAACATCCATAACGCGGCTAGGCTAATTGCTGAACCTAGGCCACTGGGCCAAGCCAAACAATGGCAGGAATCGGCTACAATTGCATATCTGGGGGCCGCCTTGCTTTCCATAACCCAAATCTACCCACTGATAACCTTATCTTCTTTCCCAAAGTTTCACAACTAGGAAAGAGGCCAAATTATTAAAACAAGGCCCTGGAGGTGAGGAAGAAGTTTTTGAGTGGGCTGGCAGCTCGTCTGGGCATGGGGCTCTGCATGCAGAATCATCCTCTGTCAAATAACTCTCATTGTTTTCACAAAGATACGAATCGTATTACATTAGGTCAGACACAAACTACATTTAGTTGGATTCAATTGTGCCAACAGGACATTTTATCTGGCAAACCCAGGAGTGGAGCAAAACATTGTCCTCAGACATACAGTAACCCTGATTTTACATCCGTGATTATGTGACTGTATGGAACCTTACGTTACTTAGTCACATAGAGAGCAAGCCCTTATGCACAAAAGCCGCATTTCAGTCAGGGCCACTTTGTCAAGAAGGTTAATGTTTAATTTGGCGGTACTGTATGGCTCTGTTCTGGGAGCCCCCTGCCCTTTCACGAGCAAACATGGAGGCTATGGCAGAGAGAGCAGCAAGATAAACCCCCCATAGGGTACAGAACAGACCAGGCATCAATGTCATCAACTAGACATTAATAAGGAAGATGTAGGAGGAGGAGATGGAGTGGAGGTGGGTTGCAAAAAGACTTGCAGAGAAAGCGGCAAGAGTAGGCAGGCTACAGCAGCTTAAAAAGGGCGCCCTGAATGATGTCCACTAATATAAGAGCGAGTGATCAGCTGATAGTAGTCAGCTGAGCAGTTAGCCAAGTTGCTGGGCGTGACTCCGTGGCCTGCCTGAACCAACGCTATGCTCCATTTGTTTCCTGTGGAGAGTTAGCTGTGTTGTAACGGCATCTTCTGTTATATCTGCTCCTTACATGTTCACTCCAACAATGAAAATATTGTTTGCCCAATAATAAAAATTTTAACACACACATAAATCCTTTTACATTGTATTTATGCTGATTCACTAGGTGCAACAACCAACCAAGTGTAGACACTAATTACATTAACAATAGCGGCAGGTTCAAACAGACCTGACTCCACTGGAAACAAATGAGCTACCTGAAGAGCCTTTCGTGTATAAGGCCTATACCATGTACTGTATAAGTATATATATATATATGTACTCTTTTGATCCTGTGAGGGAAATTTGGTCTCTGCATTTATCCCAATCTGTGAATTAGTGAAACACACTCAGCACACAGTGAACACATAGTGAGGTGAAGCCCCAAGTTATTCAAACAGTTATTCAAACAAAGATCAGTAGCACTTTACAGCTCAGTAATAAGTGGGTATCATAGTAAAAATTTAGTAGTATCATCAAAAATCATAAGAACCGACTTGAATATTATTATTATGTAATTCCTAAGTTCTTATACGTTGCTACTATTGTTTTTGATGATACCCAGTTATTACTGTGATGTTACCCGCCTGCTGCTGAGCTGCAAAGTCAAATAGGGTGCTACAAACAGATATTGAGATGCAAATAATACAATGGAAGTTTGACAGCACTTGTTGGAATGCTGTGGAATTCCTGATCAGAATTCCGGAACTCACCAGGCTCGTAGCTCATAATGAGTGTGTACTGGCCGTGCTCTGTGTGGAAGGTCTTGGTGCTGGAGGTGGGTGTGTGTGTGTCCAGCGTAGAGGAGAGCAGCTTGTTGCGCTCGGCCTCAATGTGCTTCATCAGCAGGCTGGACATCTTCCTCCCCTTCACAACACTGCTCAGAGTCTTCTTCAGGAGCACACTCTGGGCCTCCAGTGCCCTAGGGGGCAATATAGAGCATTAAGGGTGTCAAAACATAGAAGGAAGTGAAGAAGGGACAGGACTACATAAGGTTTACATCAACAGAATTACCCCCCTCACGACTCTTCCCTGCAGACCGGAGAGGCACTCAAAAGTCACACTCTCCCTCTTTTCAATTTTTGGTTCTGTTTCTTCTCAACTGTGGCACAGTGGTACTGTCTAAAGTGTCCAGACCGGCTAGGAAACAGGTAGTTGTAGGACGCTATGTGTCTTCCAGTTCCAGCCCAGTGTAAGTGCATGTCCCTGTAGACATGAGCACATCTATGAGTCTCACAGGAGAGGGACATGAATTAGCCCACACACACATAAACACTCACACAGTGCATGTCCTTGTAGACAAGATCACATCTATGAGTCTCACTGGAGAGGAACAGGAATTAGCCCACACACACATAAACACTCCCTAAGAGGCAGCTGACGTGTTCAACACTGCATTTCACTAGCACTTTAAACAGGAAAGGTTCATTTCATTGAGGTGACTAAATCCACATAGTACTTCAGTGTTAACAGCACAAGGCTACATTCTTTATATGGGCCATACAGCACGAGCATCTGTAGTGTATGTCTTTCCATGAATTCATAAATTCTTTACGAAGGCCAAATATGAATCCCACTTAACACAACACAACTGGGGCGTCTAGAGGAGGGGCGGCACTGGGGGGGTTAGGACGATTCTAAGGGCCCTGCACTGACAGAGGGGCCCCAGAGAGCCCCCCCCCCCCCGGATAATAGTAAATAGTATAGGGGGCCAAGAATTATTGTCATAGGGCCCAAATTTTCTAGCAGCGTCCCTGGTCTAGGGAGTAGAGAGTATTGTTTAGTAACATGGCTTAGGCTGCAGCTAACACTGCTCTTTGGGTAAGAAGCGGGATTTTAAGGCCATAAAATGTATCCTTAGACACTCAGCTACATCAACAGCTCCAAGAATGGGACAAATAGAGTTTATCCTTAGACACTCAGCCATATCAACAGCTCCAAGAATGGGACAAATAGAGTTTATCCTTAGACACTCAGCCATATCAACAGCTCCAAGAATGGGACAAATAGAGTTTATCTTTAGACACTCAGCCATATCAACAGCTCCAAGAATGGGACAAATAGAGTTTATCCTTAGACACTCAGCCATATCAACAGCTCCAAGAATGGGACAAATAGAGTTTATCCTTAGACACTCAGCCATATCAACAGCTCCAAGAATGGGACAAATAGAGTTTATCCTTAGACACTCAGCCATATCAACAGCTCCAAGAATGGGACAAATAGAGTTTATCTTTAGACACTCAGCCATATCAACAGCTCCAAGAATGGGACAAATCCCCCAACAACTACCCCCATGTTTCTCCTGGCCTTCTGTGGTTGTTTCAGACAAAAATAATTCAGTTTTATCTTACATTTTCTTAGATATGGGCTAAAAAAACTTTTACATTTACATGACCACAAATTGTTTAGCCTGTATTTAAGAACATGTAAGACAAAATTGAACCACACTAGGCTAAATGAACTTGTTTGGAGTAACAATAACACAGGTTGAATAGAACATTCATTAGTGGTAATGCATTTCATCGATATCTGATCTCCCTAAGCAACCAACTCTGTCCCGTTGTTCTGTCCTCTTCACACACGGAGTATGATTTGACAGGCAGCTAAACACTTTCCGAATCAACAAGACGTAGATGCAACTGTTGTTTTATTGATAGAAAGGTAAAACTGAAAAGAGAGAATATAGTCTTACATTACTCTCTACACAATCTCATACGTTCAATACAACTCATAAGAATAGCTAACAGAGCCTAGCAAGGGCTAATGAAACACACAAGCTAATTATTGTGTTAGACTAATAAGCAGTTAAACTGCATATATTCGCTAAACAGCCTAAAAGTAAGTAAATGTATCACTCAATAACATCACACACTCAGAAGGAACATACCGAGGATGCTGACACACAGGAGCAAGAAGCATAAACCGCGGAGGAGAGATATCGTGAACTTGCGTGGGAATAAGTTTGTCTTACAACTGACATCCACACCGCTAGGGGGAGACAACGCTCAAATTGAAATCAACAACATACAAAACACAACACTCCCCGTCTGGTATTTCTAAATACCACTTCATTATAATTATTCAAACATGAACTGGTCTGTTGGGAAGTCCCTATTTATTCACAGAGTCCTCTGGTGGAACAAGAAGGACTAAGTCTGAAATGGGCCTACGGAGCTTAGGTCCGTCTTCACGTATCACCTTGACCTCCACAGTTCGCACCTTCCCGTCCTTGCTGGGGCAGGCCTTGGTCACCAGCCCTATTGGCCAGAAGTTTCTTTTTGTCTGAGAGTCTTTCAGTAGTACGACGCTGCCAGGCTCAAGGTTTGGCTTGTAGCAGTCCTTCGACTGTGAGGGCTTTGCTGCAAATATGCCAGCCCTTGCAGTTTTCTGCGTCCGTAGGCTTTGGATTCTTGAAAAGTTTTGCTGTATGGATTAGACGGGCCACGGTGCGTGTTAAAGCTCTCCAGCACGAGAAGCGCTCAAACCTCTGTGAATTGAGGTGTTCCTCGGAGACGTTGGTGTTTAGTGATGACACATGGGGACGTAGCTCTGTATCCTGAGTAGGTTCAATTAGCTCGTAGCAGTGGGATTGTGGTGACCTTGGTTCCTCCTCTGGGCCGGACAGAATCTTAGGCCCAGTAAGCCACACGCTACCATTAAGGTGAGATGCGGGGATAGCTCTCGTAGCTTGGTCTGCAGGATTGATGTCAGTACGGACATAGCGCCACTGTTTGGGTTGTGTAGATCTGCGAATCCGCTGGACTCTGTTGTTGACGTAGACATAGAACCTTCTTGTTTCGTTATAGATGTAGCCGAGCACGACTTTACTGTCAGTGTAAAACAGTGTGTTGTCAAGCTTGAGATCAATTTCGGAGTGAATGAGTTCAGCGAGCTCGACTGCAAGTACAGCTGCACACAGTTCTAGTCTAGGGACTGTATGTTCCGGTCTTGGCGCCAGCTTTGCTTTACCCATGACAAACCCAGCATGGTTGATGCCATCCCTGTCTGTGACTTGTAGGTATGCCACTGCTGCTACGGCCATTATTGAAGCGTCCGAGAAAATGTGGAGGATTCTCCGTAAGCCATCGGACGATGAGATGGGGGTGTACATTCTGGGAATCTGGACACTGTTGAGGTTTTTAAGAGAGTCTCTCCATCTAGTCCATGTTTTCTCTTTCTCTGGTGGCAGGGGTAAATCCCAGTCCGTGGCATCTGTAGTGAGTTCGCGTAGCAACGCCTTGCCTTGTATTGTTACTGGTGCAGCAAAACCTAAAGGGTCATATAGACTGTTTATGGTAGATAAAAGGCCCCTGCGTGTAAAGGGTTTGCTTTCATCTGACACCTGGAAGGTAAAGGTGTCTGTTTTCAGGTCCCATTGTATGCCCAGACTGCGTTGTATTGGCGGATGGTCAACACCTAGGTCTAAGTCCTTTAGGCTGGCGGCGTGGTCGTTAGGGGGAAAGGCACTCATGACTTCTGCACTGTTTGAAGCAATTTTGTGTAGTCTGAGGTTCGAGCTTGAAAGCACATTTTGTGTTGCTTTGAGTAGACTGACTGCAGCATCTGCTGTAGGTAGCGACTTAAGGCCGTCGTCCACATAAAAGTCTCTCTGGACAAACTGACGAACATCTGTCTTGAATTCAGACTCACCCTCTTGAGCGGCCCGCCTTAGGCCGTATATGGCAACAGCTGGCAAGGGACTGTTCCCGAAGACGTGCACCCTCATTCTGTATTCTGTCACCTCCTTGTCAAGATCGTTGTCCCTGAACCACAAAAATCGTAGGAAATTTCTGTGCTCCGTCTTCACCAGAAAACAGTGGAACATTTGCTGAATGTCCGCTGTGACAGCCACAGGCTCTTTCCTAAACCGGATGAGGACGCCAAGAAGGCGGTTATTGAGGTCGGGGCCCGTCATGAGAACGTCGTTCAAGGAAACGCCTTCGTGCTGGGCACTCGAGTCGAAGACCACTCATATTTGGTCCGGTTTTTTGGGATGGTACACCCCAAAGATGGGGAGATACCAGCGTTCCTCTTCCTTTGAAAGAGCTGGGGCAAGCTCTGCATGCCTGTTCTCAAAAATCCTGGCCATGAATGAGAGGAAGTGATCCCTTGTCTCTGGTTTCCGTTCTAAGCTGCGTTTGAGTGACAACAGGCGGCGTAATGCTTGGGCCCTGTTGTTAGGTAGGCGCTGCCTTTGGGGTTTGAATGGGAGGGGCGCCACCCAGCTGCTGGACTCGTCCTGACAGAATTCCTGTTCCATTATGGCCAGGAAGGCCTCGTCTTCAATGGAAAGTGCAACTGACTCGTCCTTGTGTGTTCTTTGGAAGATAGAACATCCCAAGCTGTCTCCATCACAGATGACCTGCTCGTGAGTCTTTAAAAGGTGCATGTCACTGTACCTCTCTTTGACCATGAAGCGGTTAGGGCAGGGAAGAAAGAGACTGGGACGTCCATTTTCCAGAGTGCTTGTGTAGAAGGTATTCACAGTAGTGGGGGTGTGCAGGCCTCCCAGGCAGACTGTCCCTATGATGACCCATCCTAAGTCCAGACGTTGGGCATATGGGGAGTCGTGAGGGCCATTTATCTGCTCTCTTACTTTGTGGACTCTAATTATGTCTCGGCCAAGGAGGAGCATTATGGGGGCCTGAGGGTCCAGTTTGGGAACCTGGTGACTCATGGGTCGAAGGTGTGCATGATGTGCAGCAGCCTCTGGGGTGGGTATTTCTGAGCGGTTGTTAGGGATTTCATTACATTCTATCAGTGTGGGTAAGTCCAGGCATATCTTGCCGTCTATGGATTCAACCTGATATCCGTTAGCTCTTCTCCCAGCTGTATTGACCACCCCTGAACATGTGTTCAAAGAGTAAGGTGAGCTTGGGCCTGTTATGTTAAAGAGGCTGAAGAAATCTGTGCGGGCAAGGGACCTATTGCTTTGATCATCGAGGATAACATAGGCCCTGGTTGCTCTCTCTCTCTGACCAGTAGGGAACACTCTCACTAAGCAGATTTTTGAGCATGACTTTCCCTTTTTTTCCTCGCTGCAGACTTTGGTGCAGCTGGATGAGATGGATGTGGGCCGGTCGTTCTCTTCCTCCCCGCCGTCCTCTGTGACGGGCTGTTGGCGTGTCCACGGGGCTGGGCCTGGATGCAGGGCTGTATCATGGCGTTCACTTTCGCACTCTGAGCATTTCACATTTATTTCACACTGTTTTGCTAAGTGTGATGATGATAAGCAGCACCTGAAGCAAATGCCATTTTCCTTTAAAAAGATCTTGCGCTCTTCTAGTGGCTTTGCTCGGAACACACGGCATTTTGTCAGGGGGTGTGGCCTTTTGTGTAACGGACACCAGTTCTCGGTACCTGTCCTTTCCTGGGCAGAATCAGTTTTGACGATGTCCGTTTTGTGAACGGAGATGGTGGCTCTTGGATAGTTCTGCTTAACTGCTGTTGCTGCAGACATTGTGAGGTCAAAGCTTGGGTCGTTTCTGGTCCGGGCTTCACGACAAACAAAGTCAACGAAAAAGGAAAATGGCGGGAATGTGACTTTTTTCTGTTGTTTATACTGTGAGCCGAGGCTTAGCCATCTTTCCTGTAAATTATGTGGGAGCTTCTGAACGATGGGGTTCACTCCTCTTGCTGAGTCTAAGAACATTAGGCCGGGCAGGTCTTCGCTGGACTTTGCGGATAGAAGCTCTGTGAGTAGGTCGCCTAGCTCTCTGAGTTTACTATACTCTTTGTTAGGGACCCTGGGAAAGGCATCTAGTCTTTTGAATAAAGCATCTTCGATTGCCTCAGCAGATCCATAGCACTGCTCTAGCCGCTCCCAGATGAGCTTCAATCCCATAACAGGTTGTGTGATGTTGACTGCCCTGATGCGTTTAGCATGTTCTGAAGAGTTAGGCCCAAGCCACTTTACTAAGAGGTCGATTTCCTCAGCAGGGGACACGGCAAGACCTCTCACTGCGTTCTTAAATGACGAGCGCCATGCTCTGAAATCTTCTGGCCTGTCATTGAACACAACCAGACCCGTGGAGACTAGTTCCCTCCTTGCAAAGTATCTAACAAAGTCCCCTAAGCCGTCGCTGCTTGCATGCACTGGTGGATACAGTGTTGTGGGAAGACTATCTGGAGGGCGGCCATGCTCATCTAGCCTTGGTTTGGCCCAGCTACTGTACTGGTTAAGCC
>NW_027468598.1:28782055-28790515 GCF_046254945.1 Alosa pseudoharengus
ACCTAAAGTCTAGTTGACTCTGGGATTTAGTGCTGAGCCAATTAACTGTTTCCCAAAAGACCTCAGGGTCAAATGGCAAATAATATTCAACGGGAGAAAATTGGGACACTCCAAAATGCACATTCAGTCTTTTTAATTTAAAACATTTAAATTGCATTTATCTGTGCACCACAGAAGCCCACAGGCAATGAACTGCATGGTCTGACAGGGCCAGGGCCAGACACTAATGATCTTTCCGACTGGTTTACACAGTTAACAGAAGCTACACACACACACAAATGCATTGAGCTAAGCAAGGAGGGGTTGTGTGTGTGTCAAAAAAAAAATCTACATTTATCTACCTCCACACCAGCATACATATCTTTACAGATTACGCACAGATTACGCGACAGGGACACACACCCTGTGCAGACTATGAAACACAGTGGACGGATTGTCTGCTTAGCCTGTGCAGACCTATGAAATGACCTTAAGGGTTGAGTTGGACTCACGAGGGGGGTTTCCAACGGAGGGCGTTCTCCTCTCTCTCAGCACTGGCACTCGTGGGCGACCCCTCGGCCAGCCCTGACTGGGTGGTCTGGGCGCTCGGGCTGGGGGTCACCGTGGCGGCACCAGTTGTGGCGGGGCTGGTGGCAGTGGGCATGGCGGGGGTGGTGGAGGTCAGAGGTGAGGGGGAGGTGGGCGCCACCTGGTGGGCCCAGGACAGAGCAGCGACGGGGGGGTCAGAGGTCACGCCGGTGGCGTGCTCGCAGCGGTAGCCATGGAAACCAGCACGGCACTCGCAGGTGTTGGGCTTCCGACAGATCGCCCTGTTGTGGCAGCGGGGGTAGCACCTTGCTTCAGGGAGAAAGAGAGAAAAGAAGGGAGAGAGAAAGAGAGGGATCAACAGAGAGAGAGATAAAGATAGAGAGAGAAAAAATAATAGGAAAAAAAGTTTACACACATTTTACCAAAACAAATTACTAAATAATTTAATAACATCTCAATTCTGAATCAGAGCTCACTTGATAAATAATATTTTAAGGAAAAATTATATTTTCTGATTCAAATTGTAGTCAATGAACACTTGATATCACCAAATTACCTGATAGATCAAATTATTTAACTTGTGGTCTGTGGTTCAAACAGTCTCTGCAAGTCTTTTGGACCTCATATTGGTCAGAATCTCTTCTATAATATATCATCATTACAATCCTGCTGAATATGGAATATCATGTGCCATAGGTCTAGTATGTAAAAGATTAGATCGGGAGACTATGATCTATGATCGAATAAATCACAGGCTCTTATGGGAGAACATTACTGATGATTTACAATGAGCAATCACATATCACACATATTCCCTCCATATTCGCTCCAGGGGGAACGACGTATCAGAACAGACAGTTCAGCAGACCCAAGGCAGGGAGGTGATGATAATACTGAGGTTTCCTCTAGCAAAAATAAGTTTATACAAGTATCAGTGGCGTAACTATAGTAGGTGCAGCAAGTGCAGTCGCACCAGGGCCCGTGACCTCCCGGGGCCCGTCGCTACCCCCGCCCTGCCTCCTTTTTTTTTTTTTTGAACTTTAGAATGTTAGAGCACGGAGAGTGAAGCGTCACTTTGACGATCTATCGGAAGATGAGCGCTTAACCGATGCAGAGAGATACTTCAAAGTGCAGGTATTTAATAAACTCTGGACATCATAATCAGTCAGCTCTCCCAAAGATTTGCAAGTATGCGAGAAACTTGTCATGTGTTTGAGTCTTTACGTCCTATGACCCTTCAACTCGCAGGTGATGATGAACTGCTTGAAAAGGCAAGACGTGTGTCAGACCATTATAGCAGGGACATTGCACCGACATTCCCAACACAACTCCTCTCATTCAGGTCTTGCTTTAAAGCAGAGATTTCACAGAAGTCATCTATTTTTCAACTTGCCAAAATGCTGGTGGTAGATTATGACAGTGACAAGTTCTGAGTGTGCCACGACACTTATTCTAAAGATTATGACAGTGTAACATCCACATTCGGGGAAGTGTGTACTCATGTTGTTTCTGACATTGCCTGTGACTGCGCAACAGCTAAGCGATCTTTTTCCAAACTCAAACTTATTAAGACCTATACCTAAGGAGCAGCATGGGGCAGGAGAGGCTCCGTGGGTTAGCTATCCTGTCCATTGAAAATACGAGAGCCAGAGCATTAAATATTGAGAACATCGTTGACGATTTTGCACAACGAAAGGCTCGTATATGCATGGCCTTCTTCTAATGGCCTAATTCACGCATATTGGGGATTGTATGCATATAAATGATTTTATTTGGTTTCTGGACGGTTAAATAAGTTAGGCTACATTAAGTTTTGTTTCTGCGCAGTGCGAGTTTATAAGCAAGCAATCTACGCTTGCAGTTTCCGCAGAGGGTTGAAGAGGCGCATTGAGTGTTCCCATAATTCCATGCGAGTGGATGTTAATGCAGTAATATTAGATTACCCTAGCCTGCAGGCTGTTAATAAAATAATTTTTTAATGTTTTCACATGTAATGGATATGTAGTTGTGTGTTTTTTATTTGAAATTGTAATCTGTAACTACTAAACTACTTCGGTGCCTCAGGCCCTTTGCATAAACAATTGAAGTCACCCTTAATGCGTATTGCATGTATCAGAGCTAATTCATCCTGGGCCAAACTTCGTCGATATGGGGCCCGCGTAGCGCTCTCGCACCTGGGCCCACCATTGACTTTTTACGCCACTGACAAGTATGCCACATGCACATTTATACTACAACATAACTTACAACATAAATTAAAATTGGGAATTATACTTCAACTGCACTTACGTTTACGTGATAACAATAGCTTTAAGTACTGGTACACCTTTTTTTGGTACCGTTTTGGTACAGTAGCGTTATCAAAGCCATGGTCAAACCGCAGAAAGCACATACATAAGCTATACATTTTACGTGCTACTGTACCTATCATACCTGTAGATCATTGGGTAATATATATACTTTGTGATTGAGATTGGTTTACCAGACTTATCTTTTTACGCAAAACTCCCCTTTTCCCCTAACCCTTCCATAAATGCATATGTGTATGACACGGAAAAGCGCAACTTGTTATTCTCCGCTCCTGCGACAAGCGGTCTGCGGTTTTACCAAAGGGTGGCCTGTTGGTACATAACATGCCATGTTTTCAAAAATGTTTCCTCAAGTCTGCGCAAACGCGTTAGTACTTATCTGTTAGTAATTTAAACATTTGATTATTTTTAATGTTGTCATTACCCATTCAACTGCACTGTGATTGAATTATGGCGTTCAATTGTGCGCCGCAAATTGTGGTAGAGGGCGGAGAAAGGTGCTAATTACCTGATGAGCTACAGGTTTGATAAATAGCACGTCAAATGAAGAAGCACATCGTTCACTTCTTGTGGTTTGGCGATGGCGCTGTTTACGCCGTGTTCGCAATTATAAATCAGGCTGTCTGTGTTTACGCAGCTTAAGTACCCAAACAGTCAGATCTAGACTTAAGAACAAACTGTTCTCAGATGCTTTCTGCCAACAGATCAAACACACTTCCTTTTAATCAAAGCACTCATCATCGCTTTGATTGTTAATGGCAAAACGTGAGAATCTGTGTGCGTTTCATAAGCGGAATGCTGGTCGTGTGCCGATAGATAATCAAAGGCGGACAGAGGTTTTGTCCCAGTAATAATAACCTGTCGAGATTGATGGATAATGGCTTTCCCAGGCTTTCTTTGGTTTAGCTTAGTGTTTCTCAAAGTGTGGTTCAAGGACCACTGGTGGTCCACAAGCTATCCCAAGTGGTCCGCGAGCAGACATGGTAAAATATAATATAGATGAGTTATTTGCAATATTGAACCAACTTGTATGTAAATCCAAACAGTTCTGCAACACTGCTTATGTAAGCTACGCCAGTTTAAACCATATGAATCCTCTGACACAATAAGCAAGGGGCAAAGACAATAACCAAGGTGGTTCGGTAAGTAGGCCTATTGTGTAATATACTGCCGAAGTAGCTCTACTGTTTTTTTTTTAGCTAGGTGGTCCATGATTTTTTTTTAATTGGTTAAGTGGTCCTTGGTCTGAAAAAGTTTGAGAAACATTAGTTTAGCTGGTCTATAACTAAATCCAGTGCAACAGCATAACTGGAGGGGTGATGAAGCGTACAATTAAGTTGTTGGCTGCTTTGTCACATGTGCATGTGAACCACCAATGTTTGCACACACATGCATGTATGCACACAAAGAAACACTCACACCCACACAAACAGACAGACACACACACACACACACACACACACACACATTTACACCCTCTCTCTCTCTCTCTCTCTCTCTCTCACACACACACACACACACACACACAATTCATGTTGTCATGTTGCCACTGTGCATGTGAACCACCAGTGAGTGTTTGCACACATTCACGCACATACAGAAACAAACACACCCACACACACAAACACACATGTTGTAGATGTTAATTATCTAATAAGGTTCTGTTTACAATAAATGTTCTATTAAATAATACTTTTTGTCATGGTATTGGTATTTAAGAGCAGTTAAAACTGTACAGTAAATTCAGAACAGTAAATTAAGGGGGGTAGCAACGAACAGTGTTTAAAGGTTATAAATAAACTTGCCTTACAACTCGAATACATACACAGCTCTGGGAAAAATGCACACAAAGAGACCAATGCACATGTTTATAATGTCATCTTATGGTTGCTGAGTGACATTCGAATGAGTTGACAGTCATATTCAAATTTGCAGTGGTCTCTTAATTTTCAATACAGTATGTCTCTCATTCCAATGTCACTCAGCAATCGTAGGATGACATCAGAAAAATGTACAGTGGTCTGTTAATTATTTTCAGAGGTATATACAGTAGGTGCTGAGTAAGTGGGTTAGGGTTAGGTTTAGGGTTACAAAGTGGTTGCACAATGGGTACTGTGTTTTACAGTGCTATTTTATCAAGTTTATTTCTAAAATTCTGTGGAGAGTATCACTATCAAATCTGGAAAATAGGTATGAAACTAACCACAGTTTTTGGTAAATATAATTGTAAAAAATAATTCTCCTTGTTGTGACAGAAAGTAAGGAATTTTCCCCATTAGAACGGGTTTTCCCTGACATGTAAAGACATATTGGAGCCTGTTATAGCTAGAAAATAAGGGTTTCCTACTGCACGAGTCCAAACATCTGGGATGTCATCTATCAGCTCTTTACTGCACGGGCTCCCTGTCTGTGTCCAGCCATGGCCCCTCCTCCAGCACATGTTTAGTCTGGAAGCTGGCACTCCGAACCGTACCACCCACTGGGCACTCCAGCCCTCTGCCAGTGTGTGTGTGTGTGTGTGTGTGTGTGTGTGTATGTGTGTGTCTGTTTGTGTATCTCTGTGTGTGTGTGTGTGTGTGTGTGTCTGTTTGTGTATCTGTGTGTGTGTGTGTGTGTGTCTGTTTGTGTATCTCTGTGTGTGTGTGTGTGTGTGTCTGTTTGTGTATCTGTGTGTGTGTGTGTGTGTGTGTGTGTGTGTGTGTGTGTGTGTGTGTGTGTGTGTGTGTGTGTGTGTGTGCGTGCGTGTGACTGCATTTGTGCATTTGTGTGTGTGTGTGTGTGTGTGCACCCCTATCCCTACCACCTACAGGGTACTCAGGCCCTTTGCCAGAAGGGTTTCTCCAATGGACCATGCAGCTCTAATAATGTGTGTGAGAGAGTATCTCTCTTTTCCTGTGTAAGAGAATGTGTGTTTGTGTGTGTGTGTGTGTGTGTGTGTGTGTGTGTGTGTTTGGGTGGGTGGGTGTGGGTGGGTGTGGGTGTGTGAGAGAGAGTAAGAGCTGGCATGAAAACAAACTACTTAACCTACATGCTGCCTGCTGATGAGGGAAATTCTTTCTTTCGCTCTATCTTTCTTTCTTTCTCTCTCTCTATCTTTCTTCCTTCACGTTCGCTTCAGTTGGAGAGAACCCAGGTGTAAAATGCATCGATCTCACACACCTCAGTGAGTTTGTCTCAACGATACACACATATCTCACTCTCTCTATCTTTGCCCGCAATAATAAATAAACGGAGGATTCTCCATCTAATTCCTAGGGCACTGGCTACACCCATTAACCTGAGCTGAACGATGCACCAACTTAAATAGATCGGGATAAACATTTAGCTCTCTGTATACTGTGCTAATTATGCTAACAGGGCTAAAAAGCTAAACATTAGGGGCCAGTGTCTTATACATACGCTGTAGATTAAGCCTAGTTCTAGACTAAACTAAAAGCTTTTCTCAAAGGAATTTTCCTCAGTCTCTATTGAAGATTGAAAAAATTAGTTTATATGAGTTTACAGAAATAGAGTATTTTTAGATCTAGATAACTATAGTGATGGAAGCCATTTTATAAACAATATCTAATTGTTAAACATTCCTCCCATATCCAGAGTCCTGGGTAAAAAAAACAGCTTCAGTTAAATATTCCCCCATGCACTTTGCCCTCTGTGGGATAATGAAAAAGACAAAATAGACAGTGGTAATGGACAAGCACAGAGTCAGGTTTATCATTGGACAAGCAGAGAGCCAGGTTTGTGAGTGGTGTTAGTGCCAAGTGTGTTTGCTAGTTCAACACCAGAAACTATATAATGCTGCTTTAAAGAAATGGTTAGCGATATACTGGAGACAATTCATTGAAATTAATATCTTAAGAACCAAACTAATTGACTCCTCTTTTCAGTGGGTCCGTTGGTGCAAACTAATGCCACTTGTTTCATATTTGCTGAAATAGTGTGTTATTGGTAATTTGTTCTCAGTTTACGTAGCCATGGCTATAGCCAGTGTACTGGCTTAGCATCATGTTCTATTCCTATAAGAAGTGAGAAGGGGATGTCATCATCATCATCATCATCACTTTTATTGCCAGACCCAAGACACAGACAACACAGACATGACATACACCATACATTAAAAAGGAAAAGAATTATTTTCTGGTGATTTTAATCGCAGGAATGAAAGTGTGTGAGACTCACGCTTTGTGCATTGTCCTTTCTTCGGGGCCACTGTCCACCCATGGCAACACCTGGAGCCGCAAACGTTCGGCCTGAAGACAAACACAGAAAAAAGGACCACCGAAACAATGACTCAGCAAAAACATAATGAGAAAAAAGCTGACTTAGCAAAAACACAATCGGAAAAGCAGTGGTCTCAGTTCTTCCTCAGCACACAGACACCAGACACATGCAAGAGTGTCTGAATACCAAAGCTACCAAGTGAATACCAAGTGAAACCAACGATGTACAGAACTTGCAAGACCATTCTATGGTTAGCCCATCAACTCTGTCAGTCGAATGGCAATCTTATGTTGCAGGCAAACCCTTTGAAACAGTCACGGCAGATATCTGACACATTAAAGGCTATTGAATGCAACTCTATGCAGACATATAAATAAGAACATCAAAGGCTCTTATAGGTCCCGAATATCTGTGGCCTCCGGAACAGATGTGGGCCGCTTCGGATCCTGACGAGGCCAGAATCTGTTCCAGAATCTTCTGCTTCTGCTTCTGTTTCACATCCATTGACTGCAGCTGCCCAATAGAACTGCCTCAGCCACGCTCACATACACACACGCACAGTTTCATCTAATATGGGTGTACGTATGTGTTTGTGTAAGTGTTGTGTGTGTGTGTGAGTGTGTGTGTGTGTGTGTGTGTGTGTGTATGTGTGTGTGTGTGTGTGTGTGTGTGTGTATGTGTGTGTGTGTGTGTGTGTGTATGTGTGTGTATGTGTGTGTGTGTGTGTGTGTGTGGTGTGTATGTGTGTATGTGTGTGTGTGTGTGTGTGTGTGTGTGTGTGTGTGTGTGTGTGTGTGTGTGTGCACGTATGAGTGTGCGTGTGTTGTTTGTGTGTGCGTGGCATATGAGGGTGCATACACTGGGTAGGTACCAATGAATAGGAATGAACGGAACACAATTCCCCTTATCTGGGCCTCTATGAGCTCTGGCCTCTACTCAGAGAAAGAGATAGAGAGGAAGGAGAGAGAGAGAGAGAGAGATGGAGAGAAAGAGTGTGTATGTGTGTGTGTGTGTGATAGAGAAAGAGAGAGACAGAGAGAGAGAGATAGAGATGGAGAGAGAGAGAGATGGACAGAGAGAGAGAGTGTGTGTGCATGCGAGAGAGTAAGAGAGAGAGGGAGGGAGGGAGGGAGGGAGAGAGATAGAGAAAGAGAGAGAGAGAGAGGGAGAGAGAGAGGGAGAGAGAGAGAGAGAGGGAGGGAGAGAGGGAGAGAGATAGAGGGGAGGGAGAGAGGGAGAGAGAGAGAGAGGGAGAGAGATGGAGAGAGAGGGGAGAGAGAGAGAGAGGGGAGAGAGAGAGGGAGAGAGGAGAGGGAGAGGAGGGAGAGAGAGAGGAGAGAGAGAGGGAGAGAGAGAGAGAGAGGGAGAGAGAGAGGGAGAGAGAGAGAAGATAGAGAGAGAGAGG
>NW_027468598.1:28790715-28798215 GCF_046254945.1 Alosa pseudoharengus
TATCATTTTAAAGCTTACTGTGTCCTCTCATTTTTGTCAGATCGGATTCACATTTGTTTTTTTTTGTTTTTTTTTTTTATTTGGCAAGTTGCTGTATAAAAAAGCGGGATAATGTATAGAACGCCGGTCATTATCGGGAAAAATAAGTTCATTCAGGGTGAAGGAAGGACCCATCTACTGGCGCGTCGGGGTCCGGTTCGCCCTGTCGGAACTTATTTTCCCAATAATGACCGGAGTTTCTATATATTATCCCCAAAACATATCATATAGGGATCTATAGGCATGTCAGTCATAGTCACGCCATGCAGACGATACAGTGGTTTTGGTTACATCATTCTCTCAATGAACTGGAGAATGACTCAATAAAGTTCTCTCAATATCTCTGTCTCTGTCTTTCTCTCTGTCTCTGTCTCTCTCTGTCTCTCTCTCTCTCTCTCTCTCTCTCTAACTCTCTCTCTCTCTCTGCCTCTGTCTTTTCTCTCATCCTCTACACACCCCCAACACACACAGAATTAGATTTTAGATTTTGTTTTTTTCTCTCTCCCATCAATCAGCTAAGTTATCAAAGAGGAAAATTGGTCCTTTACTCCTTCCCTCCTCCCTCCTTCACTCTCCCTCACCACACATGAACTCACATATACACAAACAAGTGTACAGACACATACACACACTGTGATTCGACCCCCCCCTCACACACACACACACACACACACACACACACACACACACACACACACACACACCAATACACACAAAACACACACATACTGTACACACACACACACACACACCTGGCTCACCTGTGAGATGTAAGTAGTACCCCTCCTCCTCCTCCACCTGTCCTGGTGCTCATTGCCAGCTTCCGTCACACACCTGAGCAGCAAGTAGTGGCTGGGGTCCCAGGTGAGGTGCTCGTCCCTGCTCTGTGCGCACATCCAGGGGGCCATGCTGGTCCGGCCACACGTTTTCCCCTCTCAGCCGTCTCCTCTACAGCCGCCTACATCCCTGCACACCACTCAAACAGCTCCCTGCCTCCAAACTCTCCCTTCTCTCTGGACTGTCTTCCTCCCCTCCCTCTCTCCCTCCCTCCCTGATTTCTCTCTCTATATCTCCATTCTCCTGCGCTCTCTCTCTCTCTCTCTCCCCTCTCTCTCTCTCTCTCTCTCTCCCTCCCTCCCCACCATCGCTCACTTCCACATTTCACTCCCCCCTCCCACTCTGTGTAGAAGCTCCGAGAACATTCAGTGGCTGCTACCAAACCACAGATGAAACACACATACACAAAAAATAGAGAAGGGAGGGAGAGAGAGAGAGAAGGAGAGAGAGAAGGCGAGAGAGAGAGAGAGAGAGAGAGATGGAGGGAGAGAGAGGGAAGGAGGAAAAAGAAATGGAGAGTAGAGAGAGAAAAAAACATTTACTGACTGCTTATTACTCACAAATCTTGCCTCATAGAATGTGTCCTGTTACAGTTATGCACACACACACCACACACACACACACAGATCTACAAGCACACATTTCACCAAGAACAATATATTTTCATCAAGCCATTCACAGCAGCAATGGAACAAGCACATTCACAAGCAGGTGTAATAGTGTAGAACATTTCTTGCACAAACAGCACAGAAACAATTTGTAGTCAGGGCACACACCACATTCACTGACAAACACACACACACACACACACTCTCTCTCTCTGTGACATGCATGTGGTGGCGGAGAGCAGCCCCAGCAAGCCAGGCTGGTGATGCCCTCATGCAGTAGTACCAGCGGCTGAGCCCCACGCCAGGCATACCGGCGGGAGGTTCCTTGCCCAACTACCCCGCACACACACACACAACCACCACACACACACTCACACACACACACACACACACACACACACACCACACACACACTCACACTCACACTCACACTCACAACACACACAAACCAGACACACACACACACACACACACACACACACACACACACAAAACACACACACACAACAACACACACACACCACCACACACACACACACACACACACATACAGACACACACACACACACACACACATACAGACACACACACACACACATACAGACACAACACACACACACACATACACCACACACGCACAACACACACACACACACACACACACATACAGACACACACACACACACACATACTATACCAACCCCCTCACCCCAGTGCCCCCTAGGCCAGACCAGGCTGGGCAGGCTGCCCCACTGATGCCAGAGGGCAACGCCAGCGCACAGATCAACAGATGGAGACGCATTTTGCTCCCTCCCTCTCCTCTCCTCTCCTCTCCTCTATTCTTCTACATCCCTCTCCTCTGTTTCTTTTTCTGTCATTCCTCCTCTCCATGACTATGATTCCCCCTCTTCTCATTTGTCTCTCCTCTCCTCTCCTGTATTTTTCATTCTCTCTTCCCCTCCACTTCCTTCTTAACACTCTTTGCTTTCTGTCCCCTTCTGAACCACCTCATCATCTCTCCATCTCCTCTTTCATCTATCTCTTTTTTTACCTTCCTCTGCCTGTCACACACACACACACCACACACACACACACACACACACACACACACCACACACACACACACACACACACACACACAAACACACACACACAATACACACACCACACACCACACACACATACACACCGCACACACACATATACCAGTATACACCACACACACACATACACACACACACATATACAGTATACACACACACACATACACACACACACACACACACACACACACACATTCAGCAGAACCCCAATCTGGGCCAGATCTATCCCATATTTAGCCCCCCTTCCCTCACTCCTTCCTCTCTCCCCCTCAGTCCCCCGTCTCCGTGGCAACCTTGTGGAAGTAAGTACCACACAATGGCCACAGCCTGCAACTCGGAAAGGAGGGCAGGTCGTCGCGGGCGGCAGTGAACCTGCTTCAAGCCAGCTGCTCTATTTGTGTCTACACACACACCACACACACACACACACACACAGAGCAAACCCTCCCCCCCCAAACACACATACACACACATACAGAGCAAACACCCCCCCCCCACACACCACGCACAGTCACCACACACACCCATACACACACAGACACACACACACACACACAGAGCAAACACCCCCCCCCCCACACACACACACACCCACATATACACACACACAACACACACACACACACACACAGTAACATACACAGCCACATGACCACCAGGTCTTTCTGACCATGTGACGCCTCATCAAGTTGGCAGCTCAACCAACAGAGTGGAAACCCTCCTGCTCACCATACCTGCCAACACTCCCGTTTTTTCCCGGGTTTTCTTCCCGTTTTTTAGCCCTATCTTTCCGGACCCCTCCCGGTTTGTTATTTTCTCCCGGGAAACTCCCGTAATTTGCATGGCCCCAAACTCCTTTATGAATCGGACCAATATGTTTGTCTAATGTTGACCAGTTTGCCAGATATTGTATCAAATGCGCATTATATTCACACAACCCCACACAACACCATATACAATTTCAACCCGTTTGTCACCTTAACCTGGCAAACCTATAACCCAGTTGCGCAGTCGCGTTTAAGCGAAGCCGATAGACATCGGCAGCTGAAGGCGGTCGCAGTGTCCCCGCAAAGAAAACCGAAGTACACTAGTAAATTTCAGCAATGTTGGACGCAACAATTTTACGTGTATCAGTCATATCGACAACCTCCACGCTTTTTTGTAAGGCGTGTCGTGTTGATTTTAATGTAGGCCACGGGAGGGAAAAATGACATTAGTCAGCACATTAAAAACACAGCGGCACCATCGCGCAGAAGAGGGCCAGTAAGGGCACACAGGCGATCTCATCCTTTCATCACGAAAGGGACAGACAGAGGCAGAAAACGTGATGCAAGCCGAACTGAAGATGGCAAATGTTGATAGCGCAGAAAAAATGTTCCCATTTGTTTTCAAAATACACTCCATCCAAGAGGGCACTGAGAGCAGCTAAAATCTGCCACATACAATTACAAACACTTAAAAAAAAAAAGTGAGCACATATTCATGTTTTACAAAAACTGTAGCCTACAACTGTACTTATGTTTACAAAAGAGAGGCACAGTTATTGATGTTCAAGGAATGAAACTGTAAATAAATGTGTGAAATGTGTTTGTTACCACAGTGTTATATGTGTACAGTGTTATATGTGTCTTAATATGTTTTCTGTTGTAATAAAAATTACAAATAAAAAATCTAAAGAAATATCAATAAAATTAAGTTATGTCTTCATAACCCCCGTCGTTGCCGAAGGGTCCCCGCACAAAATCTCCCGGATTTTGAAAACCAAAATTTTTGGCAGGTATGCCATCCACCCACTGTGAATCTGGAGCTTACAGTAATAGTCAATTACTCTGTGCGTGCGGTGCGTGCGTGCGTGCGTGCGTGTGTGGTGGACATGAGGTGAGATCAGAGGCCGATGACACCGGGGTAAGTGTGTGTGGGCATGAGGAGATAAGATTGAAGATGGACACAAGGGGAGGGCCATTAGTTTGAAATGTTTTGGAGAAAGGAGGGGTTGGGGTAGTGGTGGAGGAGGTTGCCGTGGGAACACTTTAGCCAGGCAATTTCCTTAGTTTACCATCCCTGGAGGGCAATTCCTCTACTCGCTGAAGTTTTAGATCTCAGTGCAGAAAAACACACACACACACACACACACACACACACACACACACATTGGTGATAAAATGGGTATATAAAACAAGGAGACAAATACACACAGGGGAGAAAAAAGGGGATTAAAGAGATAGAGAGAATGATAAAGGGTGGGGATGGAGGAGAGATTAACAGACAGAGAGAAAAAGGAGAAAGAGATATATAGAACGATAGACAGAGAAAGATAGAGGAATCGAGGACATAGGAGAGAAAAGAGGACAATAACATAAAGAAATAGAGTAGGGAGGAAGGTATAGAGATAAAGAGAAATGAAATGAAAAAAACTGAAGGAAAGACAGAGAGGAAGGAGGGAAGAGAGAAAACAGGAGAAGGGAGACAGAGGGAGAGAGAGACAGGGATATATAGTTAGAGAGAGAGATAGAATGAGAGAGAGAGGAGAGAGAGAGAAGAGAGAGAGAGAGAGAGAGAGAGAGAGGTGCCCTAACCCTTTACAACAGGCTGATTCAAAACTCATAGCATAATCAAGCCCTCCGTTGTCTCCCAGGGCGATATTTCCCGCATCACAGCCAAGAGTTTTATGAGTCAGACCTCAGACCAGGGAGACCAGGGCAGAGAGAGAGAGAGAGAGAGAGAGATGGTGGAGAGAGAAAGATAGAGACAGAAAGGAGATTTACAAGTCCCAATTTTTCACTGACATTAAAAACAGCTCACCCCTCTCCCTGTAGTCTTAGGGGTGGAGCGGTCCATGAAATATTCACACTCCCCCCCTCTTCAGGAGTCCCTCCAAGCACACTCCCCTCCCCTCCTCTCCCCTCCACTCCCCTCCCCTCCCCTCCACTCCTCTCCCCTCCACTCCACTCCCCTCCCCTCCACTTCCTCTCCTCTCCCCTCCCCTCCCCTCCACTCCTCTCCCCTCCCCTCCACTCCTCTCCTCTCCCCTCCACTCCTCACTCCTCTCCTCCCCTCTCCTCTCCTCTCCTCTCCCCTCCACTCCTCTCCTCTCCTCCCCTCCCCTCCCCTCCCACTCCTCTCCCCCTCCCCTCCACTCCTCTCCTCTCCTCTCCTCCCCTCTCCTCTCCCCTCCTCTCCTCTCTCCTCCCCTCCACTCCTCTCCTCTCCCCTCCCCTCCTCTCTCCTCCCCTCCTCTCCACTCCCCACCCCTCTCCTCCCCTCTTCCTCTCCTCTCCTCTCCCCCCCCACTCCCTCTCCCCTCCCCTCCACTCCTCTCCCCTCCACTCCACTCCCCTCCCCTCCACTCCTCTCCCCTCCACTCCTCTCCTCTCCCCTCCCCTCCACTCCTCTCTCCTCCCCTCCCCTCCACTCCCCACCCCTCTCCTCCCCTCCTCCTCTCCTCTCCTCTCCCCTCCACTCCTCTCCCCTCCACTTCTCTCGCCTCCACTCCTCTCCTCTCCTCCCCTCCCCTCCACTCCCCTCCCCTCCACTCCTCTCCCCTCCACTCCACTCCACTCCTCTCCCCTCCCCTCCACTCCTCTCCCCTCCCCTCCACTCCTCTCCTCTCCCCTCCACTCCTCTCCTCCCCTCTCCTCTCCTCTCCTCTCCCCTCCACTCCTCTCCCCTCCACTCCTCTCCTCTTCCTCCCCTCCCCTCCCCTCCACTCCCCTCCCCTCCACTCCACTCCTCTCCACTCCTCTCCCCTCCACTCCTCTCCTCTCCTCCCCTCCCCCTCCCCTCCCCTCCACTCCTCTCCTCTCCTCCCCCTCCCCTCTCCTCTCCTCTCCTCTCCCCTCCACTCCTCTCCTCTCCCCTCCCCTCCACTCCTCTCCCCTCCACTCCTCCTCCCCTCCACTCCTCTCCTCTCCTCCCCTCCCCTCCCCTCCACTCCTCTCCCCCTCCCCTCCACTCCTCTCCCCCTCCACTCCTCTCCCCCTCCACTCCTCTCCTCTCCTCCCTCCCCTCCCCTCCCCTCCACTCCTCTCCTCCCCTCCCCCTCTCCTCTCCTCCCCTCTTCCTCTCCCCTCCTCTCCTCTCTCCTCCCCTCCACTCCTCTCCTCTCCCCCTCCCCTCCCCCTCCACTCCTCTCCCCTCCCCCTCCACTCCTCTCTCCTCCCCTCCACTCCTCTCCTCTCCCCCTCCCCTCCACTCCACTCCCCTCCCCTCCACTCCTCTCCCCTCCCCTCCACCCGGCCAATCACCCTTTCTTCCCTCTTCTGCCTCTCTCTTGTCTGTTTTTCAGTCTGTTTAATATGTGTGTGTGTGTGTGTGTGTGTGTGTGTGGTGTGTGTGTGTGGTGTGTGTGTGTGTGTGTGTGTGTGTGTGTGTGTGAGAGTGTGTGAATGGAGGCCACCTTACACTTCACTTCTTCACTTACTGCTCCTATAGTAGTGTGTACAGTAGTAGAGTGTCCCACTTTATGAGGAGGATACTTTTATATGACACTGAAGTGCAAAAAATCTGTCCATTTTTGGGGATATCTTTCATGAATCAATGCTGTTAAGCAGTGTGTGTGAGATTGCACTCTGAAGTACAATTACTGCGAGGGTAGATGTTTCTGATTTGCAGTGCAGATAAGTGAATGACAGAGGATGCATTTCATACCTTTGGATGCAGTGATACTATCATTGACTCAAAAGCTATTTACTTTTTGATGAGATACAGTCACCTCAGACATGCTATGCTTCTGTTATTGTTAGTAAAGGATGTAATAATGAGGACACTAAGTCATAAAAACTTTTATTTAAATATCAGCATTAGTATGTGAGTTAGCAACTTCCCTGATCTGACTCTATGTCTGTGGGTCTGTTTGAAGAACAGAAGCAGCTGCTTAGTTGCCTTGTTGTCACAGGTCTCTCATAAGACATGTA
>NW_027468598.1:28813215-28850715 GCF_046254945.1 Alosa pseudoharengus
TTTTGAAAGATCGTACCTGTCAAACTCTGTAGGTGACAAATTAAAAAAAGCTGCTGGGCAGATTGACCTACACACTTCTGCCATCTAGTTTCCACTGGATTTTTTGATTTTCGGTGCCGTTTAAGTAGTATAGTCTATAGTATACTACTTAAACGGCACCGACAATCAAAAAATCCAGTGGAAACTATATGGCAGAAGTGTGTAGGCCAATCTGCCCACCCCCTTTTTCAACTTCGCTACCTACAGATGTTTTACCGGTATGATATTTCGAAACGCCATGTTATTTCTCATAGACAATCCACGCCCGGAAGTTGGATGGATACGGAAGTTACGGAGGCGGGACTTATTCTGGAGAGGTCAATAGCAGGCGGAAGTATGATGTCACATACCACTTATGCTGGGTCAGAGTCGGGGATAGGATTACAATATCGGAAGTATCGTAATTGTGCATTCCTTAACCGATGTTTATACACAAACTGATTCTGTTTCATTTGGACATAGAGCCCCTTATGGGCGCTCAACCCACAACTGAGAGGTTTCATGCCACAGACAGGTTGACGCCAGGTACAAGCTGAAATGTAATATTCTGTGTCATGATAAAGTCATGTTTACAGTAATAAACTGTGGCTAATACACAAGTACGATAAATACGTGTTTATTATTTTTATTTGCATAAAACACTGTCAGGCGGTTTACACAGGATGTGTCTTATACAAGTTACTGTATGGTGTCACTAACCACTGATGTTGGGTATGGGTGGGGAGCATGATGGGGATAGCAGGCAGAAGTATGATGTCACTGACGATTGCCGTTGTGTGTGGGTGGCGGAAGCTGGCATGAGGCACAAAGGGACATGGAATGCTTCTGAGCATCATACTTCTTTCTCCCTCTTCTCTCTCTCTCCCTCCTCTCTCTTTCTCTCTCACTTTCTCTCTCTCATTCACTCTGTTCTATCTCTCTCTCCCTCCTCTCTCTCTTTCGCTACTCCTCTCCCTTTCACCATCCACCCCCCTGCCCACATCTTTTTATCTCTCTCTCTCTCCTACTTTCTCAGCGTGAGGTAAAAGTACACTGCCACAGGTGGTGTTGAGTGTGTCGAGTCTTCAGCTGGCATGCAAGAAAAGAGATGGGGGGAAATAAGGGAGAAAATAAATAAGGAAACAAGCAAACGTAAGATAAAGTGTTGTGTAGGCTGCCCCACACAGCACCCTAGGGTGCCACAGCCCATGACATGTGATATGAGATGGGGATGGATGTGGAGACAGTCACACTCTTGGCGTTTAGTCCGTTATTCCTGTGAATGCTTGGACTATAGTCATATATGCCATGTCACAGATATATCATATATTTATTTATTTATTTAGTTAGTTTATATATCCTTTGCTTAACATGTGTATAGTCAAATTGAGTAATTGAAGTATCTTTTTCAAGTGACCAAGAAAAGCTGCATCTAGACTAGCACCATACAGTATGTAAACATAAACAGATAAATTATATTTATGACAGAACAAATGTAGCACCATCACATGGCCTCTAAATTAATAAAAAAAACCCTGCTTGTTTTGTGTTATGAAAAGAACAACTAAATGAAAGATGCCTTCAATGCTGTTTACAACTGCCAGTCCTCCAATGCTATATCAAATACATTTCCGTTGTTGTGACATTGCAAAAGCATCAGAAAAGCTTAGGTTTCGCCACCTAATAGCTACTGCACCAGAGATTGACAGAAGCACAAATCCATCCAAACACACATGCTAAACCATCCGGGCCTACTAAAGCACGCTACTCTTCAATATAATCACAAACTTCCTGCTTTGACATCAGTATGTGTGTATTTGTGTGTGCATATGACTGTGTGTGTATGTATGTGTGTGTGTGTGTGTGTGAGAGAGAGAGAGAGAAGATCTGCATGTGAAGGTTTCTAACATCTGTCAGGGCCAGAAGCCCTGTGTGTGTGTGTGTGTGTGTGTGTGTGTGTGTTAGTGTGTGTGTGTGTGTGTACGTGTGTGTGTGTCCGTGCCTGTGTGTGTGTGTGTCCATACCATACACAAACACACACACACACACACACACACACACACAGTCTATTCATGTGTGTCTACTGTATGTGTTTAAATGCCGCAGGCTGGATCCCCTGTGGCAAACCTCTGTGCCCTCCCAGCCTGTGTGTCAGTGAGTGTTGTCCTACTTGTCCTACTTTACCCCACATGTCTGCACTCTACATGCAGGACCATGCACACTCACGTGACCTCAGAATATCTTTCATTACACTAAAGCAGCCCCAAGCAACGTTTGTGTTTGTGTTTACTCATTTAGCAGCCATTTTGTACAGGTAAACAGGTGTCAACATTTTGTGAGTGTTCCAAGTCCCTGAAGACTCATAGCTTTGCCCTACCAGATGGGTTTTACAGTTTTTGTTTACAAACATTTTCATGTCCTGGGGCCTGTACTACGTAGTGAGCTTAACCTACCCAGATGTAACCCAGGGTTACTTTATTAAACCGGGGTTGACAAAACCTGGTTATCTTAAGTGGTGTTAATCGGTACTACGACGCTGATTATGAAGTTGATTTGTTGAGCCAGGGTTAACCTAATTGGAGTTTGTGCGCGTTCACATAAAAGGGACGGGTTGCAGCGCAAGTCACCACTTTCAATGATGACGCGATCACCTTATTTTACGGACGAGGAATGCACAATTATTGTGACAAGTTACGAGGAATTAAAACTCACTCTACGACAAAAATCAAATATACAAAAATCAAATATACATCGGCAGCAAACAAAGCAAGACAAGGCTGTTGGCAACGTATTGCAGATCGGGTAGCCTAATTGCCTAAAAGTAAAGTTTTATTTCCACATGTTCTTCAAATATGTGTTACGGAGGATTAACAGCTTGCGAAATGTCTGAAATGAGTTGAAATAATTAAATTGCCTATTTTGAGAAGAAAGGCTTGCAGATGCAACACAATTCAGAAGTAGGCATATATATTACAGTAATAAGGATAATTGAATGTTTAAGTAGCCTCCATTGACTGATTTAGTGTATGCCTAATCCTGTGAACATTTCAGATGCAACACCATTGCCAAACGCACAAATGGCAGCAGGTGAAAATGAAACACAAAAACATTATTCAGAATAGTAGGTTTATATAGTTATAGCTTGCATTAATATTTCTTAATTATGAAAACATGTAGGCCTAGTACGCTTATAGCCTTCACTTGCCTCGCGAACAAGAGGCAAGGTGTCTTTGAACACTACTGTAAGGCACCAGAGTGTTTTACAGTAGCAGAGGAGTTGGCCATTGCTAATAATAGTGGAAGGCCGATTATGGAAGGGGTTGAGGGAGGCATTCGGTCGGATTCTGGTGCTGTGGAAATGTGTAGCCTTTATGTGCAGGGTACAGTAATATGACATTCAATTCAACAAGTTTGTTAAAATGGTGATTTTAATTTATTAGGCCTACTGTAGGCTATGTCCGATTTATTTTAGGCTATTCTTGCTCAGATGTTCAGCATACTGTAGGCCTATGTCCGATTAATTTTCGGACATACAGTATTCTTGCTCAGATGTTCAGCATCACCGATGGAATACATGAACGTCCGTGTAACGGCATTGCTATGACGGGTGACATTAGAGACGTCTGCCTAGATCATCTGACAAAAATAACGAATTCCCTCGGCTGACAAACTATATCTTCATAGAAAATATAGTCCGGGTATCTGGCAGTCTCTAAAACCCCTCGTCCTGCGAAGAGAGCCCCTCACGATATGCGCTCCAATGTCGTATGGATCATCCAGGTACGCCGACATTGTCTCGAATTGTTAGTGGAGGGGTGGTACTTATAAAGGGTCTGGTTAACGGAAACCTCGAGTTAACCAAGAACATAACCTGCTCGGAGCAGGTTTGAGATGCAGCGTAAATTGCCATGGCAGCATATTAAAACATATCCACCTTTCGTAGTACGGGTTAATCGGGAAGTTACGCCACACGTGATCAAGTTAATCTCGAAGTTACCCAGATAAGCCAGTAACCCCGCTTCATAGTACAGGCCCCTGTTCTAATTTCAACAATGTATCCCTCTGAGCTTTTGTTTACAAACATTTTCAAAACTCTGTCTATTTTTCAAAACTCTACACAGAAAACACAGACTTGCTCACACATAATGCAAAATGCCTCAAATCTCCAGCAATATACTCCACCTTTATATGTATTCATAGGCTAATAGACCCTTTCATCTGCAGAAACAAACATGTGCGTCCTAAAGCATTTTTGAAGGGACAGAAAGCAACATTGAGCTATGGTAACTTGGAGACAAACAAAAATAAAAGTTTTACGTAAAGTCGACATTTACGCTAAAATTCAAATCATTTTCATTTCAAAGTATCTAGGAACAGATTGAAAGACTCTATTCTAAGGCAATGATTGGATGGTGTTCAGTTACTGTAACTAATGAGTGTTGGCACAGTACATTGTGGAGTAAGTGTGGCATTTTGATAGGTTGTGTTTAACAAATTAAATCAAGTTACTTCCTGTTAGATTTGTGTGTGTTAGGTAGAGAGCTGTGTGTGGTGTTTTGCAAAAAGTGTTTTATGAAATTGAAAACTGAGTCAAAGGCTGAGAATGGTTTTGTAGATTTGGTGTAGGGTTATGGTGTTTTTACAGCTTTTAAAAATTGTGTGACAAGCAAAGATTCAGTGTGTAAGAACGAAGTTGAAAAAAAAAAGCCAAATTGGGTAATCAGTAAGCTATTGTTGTCTTGGTATACAGTACACTACCGTTCGGAGTTTTATTTGCAGTGACGTTTCAAGCCCTTACAGCCCAGCCCTTACTTCCTCACACTACCGTCACACATCCATACTGTATGTTGTCTTGGTATACATTCATATGTTGTCTCGGTATACATTCATATGTTGTCTCGGTATACATTCATATCATATGTTGTCTTGGTACACATTCATATGTTGTCTCGGTATACATTCATATCATATGTTGTCTTGGTACACATTCATATGTTGTCTCGGTATACATTCATATCATATGTTGTCTTGGTACACATTCATATGTTGTCTCGGTATACATTCATATCATATGTTGTCTTGGTACACATTCATATGTTGTCTTGGTATACATTCATATCATATGTTGTCTTGGTATACATTCATATGTTGTCTTGGTATACATTCATATCATATGTTGTCTTGGTATATATTCATATGTTGTCTAGTTGGTATACATTCATATGTTCTCTAAGGTTCAAGCTGTTGTAAGGCATGTACTGTAAGATCATGTTGCTGCTATGATACTTTCCTGGGTATTAAAACATACTGTCCAATAATACTCAACTAACAGTCACATATCAGTAGCCAGTAAGTAAAGAACCAAACAGACAGTCATCCAGTGTGTGTGCCTGTGCGTGTGGGCAAACTATTATAAAATGGGCCGAGCCTGTGTGTGTGTGTGTGTGTGTGTGTGTGTGTGTGTGTGTGTGTGTGTGTGTGTGTGTGTGTGTGTGTGTGTGTGTGTGTGTGTGTGTGTGTGTGTGTGTGTGTGTGTGTGTGTGTGTGTGTGTGTGTGTGTGTGTGTGTGTGTGTGTGTGTGTGTGTGTGTGTGTGCGCGTGCGTGCGTGCGTGCGTGCGTGCGTGCGTGCGTGCGTGCGTGCGTGCGTGCGTGCGTGCGTGCTTGTATGTCTGATTAATGTAAGTGAGAGCTACAAACACTCAAACACTACTGTCTCTCTACACACTGCTCTCTGTGAGTTAAAAATCACTTACTGTAAAAACACAATGTTGCCTAAGGTTCATTCCAGGACACTTCACATTTGGGGGGGGGGTTCAGGTTCAAGCATGCAGGTACAAGCACACAGAAGCTCTGCATAAAAACACACTAACTGCCCACATCCGGGACAGGCCACTAATGTAAATGTGAGTGTTATCACATATTTATAAGCAGCAGGGCCTGGCCTTTGAAGAAACTGGGAGGCGGAGATCATCGAGTTGGAACACTAGAGAGGTCCAGAGAGTGGAGGAGGACCAAAGAGCATACAGAAATCTGCAGCCAGAGGAGGAGAGAGAGAGAGAGAGATGAAGAAGGGGAGAGAGAGATCAAGAGGGGGAGAGAGAGGGAGAGAGGGCAGCATAGATAGATAGAGAGAGACAGAGAGATGAAAAGGGAAAGAGAGAGAGTGAGGTATGAAAAGGGAAAGAGGGAGTTAGAGAGTATTAGGTGAAGAGAGACAGAGAGAGAGAAAGATGGAGGAAGAATGGTGGAATTTAAAAAGGAGAGAGAGCCTTAAGAAAGCGAGACAGTGAAAGACAGACTGAGAAACAGAAAGAGAGAGAGAGGGAGAGAGAGAGAGAGAGAGAAAGAAGTAAAGACAGAGAGGGAAAGAAAAAGAGACAAAACGCCCTTGGCACAGTGATCGATGTGCGCCTAATTAATCTGCCCCTTCTCCACCCCATGCCAGTCATGACAAGCTGTACAGAGATAAGGCAAATAACACAAGGAGCCTTTTCTGTTAAAAACCTCAGGGTATTCTCTCTGTTCTTTGTGAAGAAGCACCACCACGTCATAAAGCTCTTGCCAATCTATACAGAATCTCCACAGCATCTTAACAGCATGCAGTGGAATGATCTCCACTAATGAAAGCTGTCTGTAGAAAACTACAGCATACAAAATAGAATCCACAGTTTTCCAACAACTTTGGGTCTTTCAAGCAGTCAGGACTTTATTCAAACTGGCAGAGCGACCAGGCCTTCCCTACGGAGAGAGAGAAAGGCAAGAGAAATAAATAAATAAACAAATAAACTTAAACTCAAAGTCAAATCTACCCTAAGATGCCATCTAACTTATCGTCATGGAGATGCGGATCACATGTCACCCTGGCTCCGCCATGGACGCACGCATCCTCCCGGCGCCACACAGAGGCCCGTTGTCACGGCGACAGCCTGGCGTGAGAAGAGAGTGATGTCGGCGAGCTGACGTGACCCAGAGGGTTTGCAGGGCTCTCCTCGATACAATGCCAATGCCAAGATGGGGTCAGAGGGAGCCCTCTGAATGCATACACACACACACACACACACACACACACACACACACACACACACACACACACACACAGACACACACACACACATGCATGCACGTTCAGTGTCAACGATGCAATTGTCTCTGGAGTCAGATTGGGTGATCACAGTGATGAAGGCTTTCTATCAACAGAGAAACAAAGAGAGAGAGAGAGAGAGAGAGAGAATGTGTGAGAGAGGGCGAGAGAACGATTCAACTCTATCGAAGCTTACGAGGACCCGCATGCAAACAAACTCAACATCTGTGTATGTGATATTTCAACACCATTCAAGTTCAGATCTCAGAGGTCTAAACCCTGGCACCACAGAGGTGCCACACTTAGCAGCCAGACCTGGGAAAAGATGGGGTCAGAGGGAGCCCTCTGAATGCACACACACACACACACACACACACACACTTAGCAGCCAGACCTGGGAAAACACAGCATGGGAAGACGCTTTACCCCCAAGCACCGCAAAGCAAACACGGATGTGCTTTCTCTTTAGTGATGGGAACATTGACAAAAGAGCACTTTAACTGTCAGAAACAAAAGACAGAATCTACACAGCCCAGTGTAGTGTGGAATATAAGGGGAGTAAAAGAAAGTGTCTTTTTCACATTCCATTAAGTTGGTGGCTTTGGGGGGAGGTGTGTGTATGTGAGGGGGGGGGAGTAGAGCGTGTTTTTGTTCTTGAATGTTTACGTCTTAATAGAGACGGAGAGGAAGAGCCCTTAGTCCCCTCATACTCACACACACACACACACACAAACACACACACACACACACACACAAACACACACACACACACACAGGGCCGGAGTGGGGCCACTTTTCAGCCCGGGAGTTTCAGGCCCAAGACCGGCCCATTTTTTTTCATAGTGGTGGAAATTGGATAAATGAAGCAACATTTCAGCTCTTACTATCCTGTAGTTTTTATTAGTACCATGGTTCAACAAATGTGTAAAGGTTATAATTCACTTCAACTGAGAAGTTAACAAAAAATATTCCACTATTCCACAAGTTAACAAAAACAGAAAGAAAGAAAAAAAGAAAGAAAGAAAGAAAGCCTTTGAAATGTAGCCTATCCCACGCTTCCAAAGAGGCATATTGAACTAATGTTTAGGCTATGTTTTTGCATGGGTAGGCTATGTTGTTTGGTGATTTAGCCTACTCCTTTACTACACCCTCTTCTGAGCAAACAAGGCATGTTTATCATGTAGCATAATTGCTTTTTCTTACATTAAATAACTATAAATTATCCTCTCTACTTGTCCCTGTAGTCATGGCCTCCTCATCACTAATTTCGGGCTCATCATTTTCAGTGTTCGACTGGTTGATCTGCTGCTCAGAGGCTACAATTTTTATTGCATAGGCCTACACAGATCATGCTTCAGTTTTGTTATCAATATTTGCATACTGAAAAGTCTATGAATCGGATACAAAATGCTATTTTTTTTAAGTCATTTAATATGTTGCTTGCGAATAGCTTGAAACGCTACAAACTTACAATATTAGCCCAATAATTACATTGTCAATAGGCTAATCATTGCCTATAGGCTATCTCTCTTTACCAGTTGCCACTTTTGTCTGTAATCTGGAAGCTTGGCACATTTAGCAACATTCTACCTGGCCGTTTCTACCTGGCCATTTAATCCCTCCTGGCCTCTTTCTACATCCATCCTTCCTGACGCTTATGGCTACTGTAGGGCCAGCCCGGCTATCTGAGAAAACTTTTTGGAAAAGACGGGTCATATGGACCCAACCAACTCTTCTTGAGAGGGGAGAACTCCCTCACATGGTAGGCTACAACCCATACAGAGGCAACGGTGTCATGCACAGAATGTATTCATGGGTTTCATCAGGTCCCTTTCCACAGGTGTATTAATCAAGCACCATGCACCCTGCATTCATAATCTAGGTGCTTGATTTTATACACCTGTGGAAAGGGACCTGATGAAAACCATGAATAGCCTACTTTAAGAGAAGATAGACTAACGTGACAAATGTCAATATTTTTTTTCGTCGACCGGCCCAAAAGTGAAGCGGCCCACCGGGAATTCTCCCGATTCTCCCGATTACCCACCCCGGGCCTGCACACACACACACAGACACACACACACACACACACACAGTGCTGTACAAGGAAATCGCACCTTTTGAACATGGCCGCCGTGCAAAGGGACATCTGGTTGAAGGACGTGAGGGACAGACACTCTCAAGAGTCTCAGAGTCTAGAGCAGCACTTACTGCTCATATATACTACTGCTATTCAATCTAGAGCAGCACTTACTGCTTATACTACTGCTATTCAATCTAGAGCAGCACTTACTGCTCATATATACTACTGCTATTCAATCTAGCAGGCTTTCCTTGGACTGAGGCTGACACCTGCAAAAGACCCTCAACTGGTATACTCCACCTATCAAACCCCGTGTCTAGCACCGGAAGCCCTGTAACATTTGTACCTTGCTTAATCCCTACTGCTACTTTAACACCCTAACTGATTATTTTAAATTTGCAAAAATTACTCCCTTTTCATGAGAATGTGTAAACTGATTACGAGCTAACAATTCTCAGAACCAAAGACCAGGAAGTTTCCAGACCATGGTGAACTGTATGTATGTTCATGGTTGTTACAAACCAGTGACTGTACATAGTCATTCCTACAAAACTTCAGTTTTGAGTGTGTATATCTTTTGCTTTTTAATCCTCCTCCAGCCCAGACCATGGGTCACTGTATGCTTTAATGTTGTGGGAGATGGTAGCATTCAGTAGCCAGAAAGGTTGTGGGTTCAATTCCGGGCTGCTACCATTGTGCCCTTGAGCAAAGCACTTAATCCCAAATTGCCCATGTAATCATTTATATATATATATTAATCTCTAAAAACTGTTGAATATAATACAGCTGATTTTTTTTTTTCAATTTCATGGAAATTAAATGTAAGTAAAGTAAAAGCATGTTATCTCAGTAATAATTGATCAGTTCTATATAGCTAAATACATACTGAAGACCGTATATATCACTAATGTCTAAGTCCACCACTTTCCATTAAAAAGCTAAGGTCACATTGTCATAATTTATTCTCCAAGCTAACAGAGTAGCCTAATTTAAGAAAGCATCTTATATTCATTGAGTTTTCGTCCCTCAAATTTAAAAGGGAGATGAGAGGTGCTGGGGTAGGTGTAAGGAACAGCAAAGTGTCAAAGAGTTTAACTGTCAAAAGAAAATTCGCATCAATAATTCTGTAAGGTTGCCTTGCATGCCTGCAGCAAGTATCCAGCCCGACCGTGACAGTGAGTTGGAGATGAGGCTACACATTCGCGCTCCGGCAATGAAACGCGCCTGAGCCCCACAGAGGACATCTCAGAAGATTTTTCCGTGAGGCTGTGCAATTGTCTACATTTCCTCTCAAAACCAACCACAGATTTCATCGACTGTGAAACGGGTGATGATGGAGTTGTCACTAATGGCTGCACAGGTAATAACTAAGCATCTACTGGTAACCGAATAGTCAGAAAACGTACGCTCCATCGCCCACATATTCAGCAGTCAGTGTTTAGTGTATGACGAAGACTTGTGCGATCTGTGATTTCACTTTGATCTGGGATTAGGTCGGTTTAATGGATTTACTAGTGTGTAGAGTCACAGGTGACATCTGACACACGGTTCGTTATTCTCATGCACTGTGCTGTAGGCGATGCTGTGCCGTGCGTAAACTCTGAAGAGATTGCACTTCTGTTACTGAACAGTGGACTTCCACGCTACCAGAAGGAAATACAATGTTGTTGATGATGATAAGTAGATTAGATGTAGGCTAGACATCGTCTAATGAATTGACCAATTCATACCGTTTTAAAACTCGTTCTACTTTTTGTGGACATTATAATCCTTGCTAATTATCATTAAGCACCTGTAGGATAGTTTCTCTTCTACTCAGTTTATTGTGGCCAGCAGGCTTCATTCACAAGCATTCATCGTCATATCCAAGCATTTACAGATAATATTGACCTGTACTTTGTGTTACAAAGAACATCCGGCGTTTTCTCTTAGGCTACACCGTTCTGTTTTGGTCTACATGTAATAGTTGGCATCATTTTTCTTTTTGTTTTCTTCTTGATTCTGTTGTTGTCAGGTTTAATTTAGGGCAAGGGGTTTAGGATAGAGTACGCGACAGTATAGCCTGTGTTTTCTCTGGAATGCTGGTGTCAATTTCGATTTAAGCCGTCAATTTGTTTCTGCTGAAAAGCGTAGGACTTTGCGCGCCTGTGTGAGTGTGCCTGCATGCCTATTAGTGATGTGTGTTACTGCGTCTTTGATCTCGCCTTAACCGTCTGTTTGATCATGGGGAGCCCCCAAATGACTTTGCAATTTCAACAAATTTCACAGTGTTTGAAAATGTAATGATGGCGCGACTGTTGTCTTTATTCCTTCTGTTAAATGAGCAATACCGCGGAAGGGTGCAACGCTGCACCGAGGGACAAACAAACTCATAAAAAACAGGCTCAAAAGGGGTGAAACGGAGTTCCCGCATACCCGTGGGATTCTATGTAACAGTTTCAGCAAACAAGCTTGTCTGTTACGTTTGCCCATGTTTACCCCGGTCGCATCACATTTCAAAAGCAATTGGCCAAGGATTGACCCAAAACATAATTTTCGGTTTGTAGCCGCCAGCGAAGGGGAAAATGAATTTGAAGATTTCCCTCTCTTGCCTTAATATTTTTTGACATATATGTGCTGTTTTGCCCAGGACAGATTCTGGCTCTGGAAACTACAAATGTAGGAGAAATAACTGAAATTGAATCTTAAAATGAGATGATTAAACGAAAATGACCAGGTACATGGGTGAATTGTGAAAAAAGGAGAACGTGTGTAAACAGCACAAAAACGCTGACGGCAACTTTATTTATTTATATATGTTTTTCTTTTTGTAGTTTGAATTCATAGCCTGTTGCCTTGAGGTTAAGGGTCCTGAAATCCGGTACCATACAAGAGATTTTAGCCCAGCAGTTCTATATATTATCTATGTATCTATATATTTTATACTGGTGGAATGATATGACAAATTACACCTGGCTGATCATGTCCACACAAGTATATATATAATATTTATAATATTATAATATTTATATAATATAAAAATATAATATTTATATATTTATGGCCCAGCCTGACAGGGATGAGAGATCTTACAAAAATCACTGTTACGCCATCACACATCCACCATTCAGTGTGATCTGTGTAATGTACGGCCCTTGGAGGCACTGAGAGCCTAGTCCAGCCCAGCCACCCTGTGGCAGAGATCCAGTTTCCAGCAACGCAGCTCAGCGATGTGTAGCACTGCCTCATGAGCCACTCACTAGGCATCTATGCACTCAGACAGACAGTTCAGTGCAGAGAGGAGAGGAGAGGAGAGAAGAGGAGAGGAGAGAAGAGGAGAGGAGAGTAGAGTAGAGAGAAGAGGAGAGAAGACGAGAGGAGAGAAGAGGAGAGGAGAGGAGAGAAGAGGAGAAGAGAAGAGGAGAGGAGAGTAGAGGAGAGAAGATGAGAGGAGAGAAGAAAGAGTGAAGAGAAGAGGAGAGGAGTAGAGGGAAAGTAGGACAGAGGATGGGAGATGACAGGAGAAGGAGTGGAGAGTAGGGGAGAGGAGAGAAGGGGAGTGAAGAGGAATGAAGAGGAGGAGAGAGAATAGGAGTGGAGAGGAGAGTAGGGGAGAGTACAGGAGTGGAGAGGAGAGAGTGGTGTGGAGAGGAGGGGAGAGGAGTGGAGAGGAGAGTAGGGGAGAGGAGAGAAGGGGAGAGGAGTGGAGAGGAGAGTAGGGGAGAGGAGAGAGGAGAAAGTAGTGTGGAGAGGAGGGGAGAGGAGAGTAGGGGAGAGGAGAGTAGAGGAGAGGAGTGGAGGGGCGAGGAGAGGAGAGGAGAGAAGAGGAGAGGAGGGGCGAGGAGAGGAGAGAAGAGGAGAGGAGTAGAGGGGCGAGTAGGGGTCGTCTCAGTCTTTACCTTACGGGGATTCTTCTCCCTCCACAGTCACTGCTGGGCATGTTGGGATGCTGAGCATGTTGGGATGTGTTCTACTTCAGTGAGCCCCCCACCCAACCCATCCACCTACCTCCAGGGCATAATAATCCCTACTGATTTCCACGAATGGGGGGGGGGGTGGGAGTTGTTTGTTGGAAGCCCACCCTAACTCATGTGTGTGTATGTCTGTGTGTTTATAGTGTAAATGTGTTAGTGTGTGTTCATTTGTGTGTGTGTGTGTGTGTGTGTGTGTGTGTGTGTGTGTGTGTGACAGAGGGGCCTTAAGGTCTGTGCGTGTCTACTGGTTGTAGTGTTTCTTCCTCTCCAGGCCAGTGGGCACACACCTCCCCCCCACAGTTACACACACCCACGCACACACCCACACACACACATACACACACACACACACACACACACACACACACACACAAGTACACACACACACACACACACACAGTTACACACCTCACCCCCCCCCCCCACACAGTTACACACACCCACGCACACAAACACACACACACACACATACACACACACACCACACACACACACACACACACACACAAGTACACACACACACACACAGTTACACACCCACCCATGCACACACACACACGTACACGCACACACACACACACAGTTACACACCCACCCACGCACACACACACACACACGTACACACACATATACACACACACACACACTCATGTCCAGTAGAGCAGACATGTAAGCCGTCTCTGCTTCATCCCCTCCTCATTAGCTCATCTCCAGAGTGTGTTTACATCGCTCTGCTGTTGCAGGCTTTGTTCTTTCCCTCATTTCCTCTCCCGAGAGCATTTAGCTCAAGCCCTCAGCCAATGATTCGTCCACTCAGATGTAGCTCTCACATGCGGGATGCACTTGCCCCCTGATATTTTCAGGGTCAGTGTTTTTGCCAGATGACATAGCAGTCCAATCTGACCCCAACTTTACTGACTGTTCCTCTCATTCATTACATCCAGCATTGGTCGTCAAGCGTGAACAGGCAGAATGTGTTTTCCAGTACCTCAGATTTGAAGCTGAAATTTTGTATTGTACTATATAGTTTTTGTCATTTAAAAAAAAGTATAAATATGACATTTTGAAGAGACAATTAAAATGTGATTTTGCCTGCATTTATGCCCACCCAATTGTCAGGCTGTTCACTCGTTTTCTTTGCTCAGTTTTTAGCCATTTATTTATTTTCCAAGCATTGCCTGACAAATGCATAAAAATAAGCAGCACATATAGAACCAACATGCCTAGAGTGCTCAGAGACGCCATTATCCTTCCACCCATACAGGCCTTCCATTAACATTCTCATTGTTGACAACAATAACCAGCACGTAGCACAAGATGGGCCCCTGCACTGGCAGTCCTGATGACCCCCATGTTATGAAATTGAATTAGGAAATTAAAATACCCAGATAAAATCAAATATATTCCAGACTTCTCAAGGGCCCTCTCTCCCCTTGGGCTCCTATAATCAGTAGTGTTTTTACCCCCAGTCCGAAGCCCCTGACAATAACTTCCAATAGCAGCTTCCACATCTTGTCTGTCTCCCCCAGTGATCCTCTGTAATACTTAGCTGGCAAGAGTGCCCATATCTTTAGCCCTGTCTCCACTCTGTGCCTGGTTTTTATTACCATGCTACATCATGCTAATGACAGTGTTTCCTCTAGGATTTTTTTAAGCAGTGGGGGCAGGCCTGTCCGAACTATCCCCCCCCCACAGTCCCCCCGTCCCACGGAACTGACAACTGACACTTCGCTGCAACACAAACAATTATATGTATTCACCTCTTCACACACAATGAGGCATTATTTTCAGTTGTGATTGAGCTGTATATTTGGATAATCTACAACAGGTCTGCACAATGAATTTTGAAAGGCAACTGCGACTATTGTACGTCTGCCCCATTTCTGATACCGTGGGGGAAGAAAATTAAACCGTGGGGGGCCGCCACTACCAAATCAACATAGAGGAAACACTGTAATGAGGTGTATAAAGTAGGGCACATGCATGCATGTTGTTAGCATCTGCCACAGTGCAAAGGTGATCATGTATTTATAGACGTGCCATCTCAGACGCATGAAGCTGCTCAGGAGGAATGGGGAATTAAAAGGGTTTTATTCGAGCAAACAGGCTTTCCCACCCAAGCCATGATTTTGGATGGGTGACAGAGAAGCAGTGCTTTAGAGGTAATTCAAATTTTAGATGTCTTCCACAGAAGAGGGATGTTTGTTTTGATAGTCTGTATTTGTTTCTCTATTTATTTTACTAAATGTTTGTTTGTTTGTTTGTTTGTTTTGTTTGTTTTCTTAAATGTCATCGCCAGTGGCATGATGAGCATGTGATGATGAAAGGTCATGACACCATTTTTTTTAAATATATGACTGACACACATGGAACACAAATGTCAAACTATGCTCCGCCATGGAAGGCGTTTTGCATAAAAACAAAAGAATGTCACTGCCATTTCTATCGTCATTTGTACAGGTATCAATAACGCTTGGGATATTTGTATTCCATATATAATAAGTGTAGTTTGTAAGTGAATCTGGATTGTTGTCTCATGGCAACAGTTGGAAAACTCATGCAAACTCATGCTTTTAGCCTTTTCACTACTGAACGGTAGGATGACATGCCCACTCCGGTTCGCACATCTAGCTAACAGCGTAGTCCAATCATTGAGTCACGAGGGGAAAAAAAAAACACTTTGTGATTTTTGGTTAGGCTCCTGTCCTATCCTTTGACGACAAGTGCAATTGCTCAGGGGTAGTAGTTTCAACCATCAAACTTTTGCACCCTTGTTCACCCTTTCTAGAAACACCAAATCCAAGAACCATGATTCTAACTACAAAGGTTGCGACAGAAGTTTGTCAACTAAGCTTTCCAGAAACGCACCTCTGAGCGGTTCAAACAGGGACGTGCACAGGGGGGTTGCTCAGGTTGCCTGGGCAACTGCCCATATGCCCTTCTTGACTCATGTTGCCCTTCCAATGGGGAAAATAAATAAATAAATCGTACAATGGATGCAGAATTTCACGTAGGCCTAGATAAAAAAAAAATCACAAAGCCTCATTCACTTCCATTCGGGCACCGAAAGTGAAAGTCAGTAGGGGGCAAATTGTTTACGTGGCTGCAGCGCTGCACGGGACCGGCACCTGAGATGAGCCTGCATATAAGCGGCCCTAGAAGGAGATTGTCGCGGTTGTCATATGAGACGACTCAACGTTGTCGGAAAAGGTGAGTTTGTGATGTATAACAAACGAACGATCATCATCATCAAGTTTTATGAAATTAATTAAAATCATCATAAATCCAGGCTGAGTTTGCCACGTTTAGCCTAAATAATCAGACAGATAGCTTGCAGAGAAGCAGCCCGTTATCACATAGCCTATAGGCTACTATTTTTTTGGTAGGCATTAGGCAAACTAGCTACATGTCTGCTGATAGTTTCTCACATTTCGTTTTAGCAAGAAGAATGAATGATGGAAGTAAAGCATCACATTAATTATTTTATTCAAAATGGGTATGCCTAAATCCTATCACTAGTATTTTGGGTATTGTTTGAAGCAGATGCCCACTGAAAAGAGTCAGATTCAGGAGAGGGAGAGACAATTCAGGGAGGCAGCAATCACTGCAGGGTTGGCTGCGAAAAAGCCAACCAGCAGGTGGGACAGAGACTTTGCACTGTGTTTCATTTCAGTTCATTAATCAGACTCATATTTTAGCCTACTAATGGCAATGTTTCATAATTACATTACATTTGGAGCAGTCACAAGCCTCCAGACTATGTGAGGAAAATGTGGACCAGGAGGAGGCACAGGACAGGAAGGCCTAAGTGATGATCACCAAATATGAGATGAGAGGACCATGCTAGAAAGTACAGGATTAAAGAGCTGCATGCTAAATAATTGTAATCTAAAAAAGCATAGGCTATTTTAGAGGTAATTTCAAAGATCTTGCCTGAGCAGAACATAAATATCACTAAGGGCATTAAAATAATGATAAGTTAAGGTGATTGAGTGCTGTATTTCAGAGTTTTACTTCTTTGTGTATATATTTAAAAAAAAAAAAAACGCTGTTATTCTCAGTCCTGCATATAGCCCGTGAGTTTTTATTTATTTATTTATTTATTTTATTTTTGGGGGGGGGTGCCCTTTTTTCAGGTCAGAGCAACTGCCCCTCAAAATTCCTGTGCACGTCCCTGGGTTTAAATGTTGGTTTGCGAACGGGAATAGAACTGATTCTCTGTCGGTTGAAAAGGGCTATTTGTGAGCTAGTCTTAAACTGTGTGTTTCTGTGTGCTAGTCCTAGACTGCTGTCACTGTGTGAGTCTGCGTCTGAGCTAGTCTTAAACTGTTGTGTGTCTCTGTGTGCTAGTCCTAGACTGCTGTTACTGTGTGAGTCTTTGTGACGCATCAGGCTGGGTACCGGAGGGCATCTGCTGCATCTCGTACAGATCTTGTAATGTGCAGCAGCCTATAAGAGTAAATCGCGCTGATTTGAAGTTACCTATAATAACTACCAGTGAGCCGCAGTCTCCTGCGCAGCATCGCTTCAGCTTTACTTCACTAAGCATGAAGTGCGTCCAAATTCACCCATTCTTTTCTGTTGAACTCCTCGAGAAGTCGGCTACTCATCACACATGTCACATGAAAGAGCCTTTTCTCAGCTTTTAAACGGTGCTAGCTAGCCACTGTTTGCTGTGATAAACAGTTCGCGAGAAAAATAACTTCAAGAGATTTAATAATTATTCTCTGCGCCCATCTCCACACCCATTCGTCTCGGTGGAATATCGTAGGCCTACACACTCTTCACGCAACACATGACAAACCATATATCAGAATAAACAGCAGACCTTACCGAACACAAAGGTGTAATGCATTCCCGTGTATAGTTAGCTGTTCCAGAGTAATCCGGTTTTGAAATAAATTATAGCAAAATTCAACATGGTCTTTCGGCTGCATTTCTTAAAACTGAGCTGTGCTTACATCGCCTAGATATCTGTAACTATTAGAATCAAAGAATATACAGGCAGCTCACGGTTAAGAGTTTGTCAATGTAGCCTTAATGATTTCTTTTCACAAAATGCTAAGCATGCATGTATTTAAGTTTCTTAAAACTGAGCTGTGCTTAAATGGGCATGATTTCATAACAGACCAAATAGAAAATAAATGTTAAATATAGCCTACATATCTGTAGCCTACATATTAAAATCAGATTATGTAGGCTACTCAGTGTAGTTAGATCAAGTTGGACAGTAGCACATTTTAATCATGGATAGTAGTTGGACAGTAGCACATTTTAATAATTTTAGTGGCTGGTGAAAGAGTTGAGTGTTTGTTTGTTTTTCGGGGGGGGGGGGGTAGTGTCCCCACCAAAGCTCAGACCAAACCTACGCCCTTGTTCGGTGCCCAACCCTAGGTATAATGTTGAAAACATTTTTACTTTCTTGCTGGTATATGAACCTTTTTTTTTTTTCAATATCAGTGTCAGATTATGTTCCAATATCCCAATATTTCTGGTTTATTACTAAATATGAAATCAATCTGTGTCTGAGATGATGAGGTGATTTGCTTTTTTTAAATAATCCAAAAATAATCATCAATGTTTATATTATGAATTAATTCTAACCTTTGACAGGTGGATTAGATTTTTCCATGCTAAAATATTTATTCCTGTTCAAGAAAAGACTCACATCACAACTGGTTCAGGTTAAGTTCTTGGATCCAAGTGGGGCATAAGATCTGGGTAAGATATAGAATCCTTGAGTATTCCTAAGATATTATCCAGTCAATCCCTTAGAATCTTCAGAAGTTTATATTCAAAGATGGCTCCAGTTTATGCCCTCTCTGTTCCTCTAAAGCAGGGGTATTCAATTAATCTTCAGCAAGGTCCAGTTACGGAAAATTTCCGCAAGCAAAGGTCCAGAGCATCATAATGATTAACGTGCGTGTTTAGGCTATGTATGTAGGTGTGTGTGTGTGTGTGTGTGTATATATAATATATTAGGATGGATGGATGGAGCCTAGTTGTAGGCCTAGGCCTAATGTTTAATGTGAAATAAAAATAAGTAGCCTAAAAGGCAACATTCGAAATGAGGAGAAATAAGGCAAGATAAGAGTAATTGGGGAGAAAAACTGAGTAGCCTTGGCTATTTTTAAGATCTTAACGTGAACTTAAAATAAAATTTGAGCTGAGACAAGGATGGATATTCCACAGCTGGTTCCTTGAACCCATTAATCAGCAAGTTTAATTTTATTTTTTTAGTTTTTTTATTTTGACCCGAAATCCTGGAAACCCAGAACATCACGTTGGGCAGTGAATGCATAGGCTTAACGATTGTGGTGGATCAATCATATTGCCTTCTTAAATCGTAAAATATTCTGTGGTCTCAGTTCACTGTTGAATGGGCCTAGCCTACCCTATGCTTGCTCAAAATAAAGCCTATGCTTTGTCTAGTAGAGGTGCTTCAAATTGGCGCTTTTAAAAATCGCCTGTCTCAGAATATGTAGAAGAGGTCCAGGGCAATTCCGCGCAAAACTGTCACATCCATATTTAGTTGGCGTTACGGACGTGACAGTTTTGCGTGGTATTGCCCCCGTATCATTATATAAAGCTCTGTTCTCGCTGTCTAGCTTTCTCCTCTTTGTGCAATCGATGATTTGAAAATAACTTACTTATCGTTAACTTAGATATCCATCTGATTGTTTCTCGTCCTGTCTCCTCTCCTCGCTCGTTTCAGGCTATCAGTGAGTCAGAGTCTCTTCCCCATAGTAGGCTACTTTACTCACTGACTCGACTTTATCAGAATTCACAGATTTCACTGGCTGAGTAGCAGCAAGAGAAATATTGGTTCCTGAAGCTCCTGAAGTAAATGTTGTTATCCTAAGCAACGAAACATTTAGCGCAGCTTTGTATACGAGAAAATCTAAATTAGGCTATAATGGTCCGGGTCCGGATAGGATCATGTCATGGTCCGGACTCGGACCGTGGTCGGCCATTTGGTGACCCCTGCTCTAAAGTATACATTCAGAAGTGTTTTTCATAAAGAAACCTCATGGTCTTAAAAAGCTATTGATAAAGTAAGAGAGAGTTCACCGGAGCGACAAAGATGTAGAATTTAAGTATTTTTTATTATTAAGGTGTCAACATAAGGACTAACGTTTCGACGTGTGCCACGTCTTCATCAGAGTCAAGTATGGAAGGCATAGGTGGTGGTACCTTATTAAGGTGATCAGGATCACCTGACAGGTGTATAGAGGGCGGTACCCCAACCTTACGGCTACCATAGAAGTAGGCTACACTCAAAAACCAGCCCTGAAGGTATACAAAACAAATTATCATAATACCAGTATTTAAATACACAGACTATGTATAAAAATACACAATATTTATAAAAACACAGAGTAAATAGACATGGAAAATCAAGTACATACATTAGTAACATCTCAATTTCAAACTGTATGGAGTCATTAAAGACAAGTGCAAAATGTTCATAAGATATCAGACTAAGCACATAGACCTACAGAAAGCACGACAAATTTAGTTCCTCATTTAAACCATGAGGTTCAAGTGTATTAAGGGTAAATATCCAGAATGCCTCCCTACAGTACATAAGAGTTTTTTGATCATGTCTCCGCCTCTAGAGGGTGTGTTGATTTTTTCTATCCCCCAAAATTTTAATGAAGCTGGAGATCCATGATTTGCCTGCATATAGTGTTTTGCCATGGCATAAGTGGTGTTTTTAGTGCGAATTACCGCATTTGTAGAATCCCAGCAGTGGATTGGAAAGCCAGGTCGTGGGAGGCGAAAATTTCATGTCAGAGTGGACCAAACGGTCTCGAATATTGTGGGCACGTTTGAAGACGAATCTAGGTGGCTCCGCACAGATGTCTTTTAAGGCAGGGTCACTCTGGAGGATATGCCAATGCTTTTTTACTATGGTTTTATTCTCCCCGTCATTGGCGAATAGCGGGTAGAGAAGCAGATTTTAGGATTGGATTTACTCTTAATTCTCTTATTTAACAGGGAGGATCGGTCAACACTAAGTAGGGTTGCAAAATTCCGGGAATTTTCAAAGTTGGAAACTTTCCATGGGAATTAACAGGAATATATGGGAATTAACAGGAATAAACGGGAATTAATGGGAATAAACTGGGATTTTTTAATATGGCAAGTTAGTCTATAACAGGGAACTTAAATGTAGTGGACAAAACCCCATCTTGCAGTCTAATATTAGTTAAAACAACCTGATTTAATACAATTTCAGTCCAATTTCTACCCTGCACATATGTCAATCATATGCACACAGCAATCGGCATAGGCTGCTAGACATAAAGGAAACCTATGGTGCGTTCATATGCATGGGGAAAAAATATTCCAACCAATCGGATTTTGTTGTTGAGTGGTGTGGTGTATCTTGGGCAGTTCAGTATTGCTAGTTTAGCACGCTAGTAAACCATAGGCAAAGAATGGGATTCCCGTTAGCATGCTAGCTAGCTTTGTATGCTAAGCTAAGCGAAAATACCAACATACAATTCATATTGCTTATTACGTAACAAAATGTTAATGTTTGTATACGAAACAGTTTGTATGAATTACCCAAAATTCCCAGTTAATTCCCGTAAATTCCCATTAATTCCCATAATTTCCTTTAATTCCATGAAAGTTTCCAATTTGGAATATTTCCAAAATTCCCCAACTTAACTTCCCATGGTAAGTTTCCGGAAATTTACCGGAAATTTTCCGCCCCTTTGCAACCCTAACACTAAGCGCCTTCTCCCAAGCATTCTCAATATTTTCTTTCGCATATCCCCGTTGCGATAATCGCTGTGCCAGTTGAGACGCTTTGGACATGAAGTCTTCAGTGGAGCTACAATTCCTTCTCACTCTAAGGAATTGGCCCGTGGGGATATTACGAATCAAATGTGCTGGATTGTTGCTATCTGCTTGAAGCAAGTATTTCTGCTCAGCGGTTTGCGATAGATTGTCGTTTGCAGTATATTATTAACATCTTTCACAATGGTTAGGTCTAGAAAGTCAATCGAGTGAGAGTCATGCTCCATAGTAAAAGACAAATAGTCAGTGCTAGAGTTGGCATAAATTAAAAAGTCATTTAATTCATCCACTGTGCCTTTCCATATTAAAAAGATGTCATCAATGTATCTACGCCATAGCGCGATCTTAGAATTGAAAGGATTGAGATTAGTAAGTATATACTTGTCTTCCCAAAGGCCCATTACCAAACAAGCATATGATGGCGCGAATGCACTGCCCATCGTCGTTCCTTGAAGTTGTAGGTAAAACTTTCCTGAATATTTAAAAAAGTTGTTAGAAAGTATTACTTCAACTAAGTTTATCAGAAAGTCAGAAGGAGGTAGAATATCTGCAGGGCGTTGTTTAAGATAATAAGACACGGCTTGTACACCAATGTGGTGTGGTATGCAAGTATACAGGCTTGTCACATCCAGAGACACCAAAATATCATGATCTCCACATTTTAAATTATTGATAGCATTCAACATATCATTGGTGTCACCAAGGTAAGATAGCAAATCATGTTCATATTTTTCTCAGGAAAACGAACTGAGACAAGGGTTCAGTAAGGCTGTCTATGCTGGACACAATAGGACGTAAAGGTGGATCAATTAAGCGTTTATGGATCTTTGGCAAACCATAAAACACTGGACATTACGGGTGGTCTTTAACTAGAAAAGCTTTTTCTTTGTCTGTTATCCAACCTCTTTTAAATGATGTGTCAATAAATACGTCAATCATACTTTTTATGTCACAAGTAGGGTTAGAAGGCAAAGGCTTGTATTGTTTGTCATCTTCCAATAGTTTTAATATGCTACACTCATAGTTCACCAAACTCATTACAACAACAGCGCACCCCTTGTCGGCAGGGCGAATGATGATGTCTTGTCTTAACTCCAGATTTCGTAGAGTTTCTATTTCATGTTTGTTCATATTCGTCTTAGCTCTAGAAGTAGTTGACCGGCTCAACTTAGCCAAGTCGTGTTCTACTAACTGACTGAAAGTCATGATTGTAGGGTTAAGATTGGAAGAGGGTAGAAACCGTGACTTCTTTTGAAACGGAGTCACCTCTGAAAACAATGTTACTGATGTGGCAGTCGGAGTTATTGCCGCCGCCTTGTAGGGGATAGTACAGTGCTTAGCCTAGGGAGCTCTGAGTGGGACAGGATCTAGGTCCCCCACACCCAATAGCTGTAGCCCCAATGTTTGTGTATATACGAGCAAGTTGTGTCCTGTTCAGCAGCCTAGACTAAGTGTGGGCTTAATAGACTGGTTAAAGTGGGCTTCAGGATGTAAGGACTGTCTGGTGGCTGCCTGAAGGGATTGTGGTGTATGAAAAGTATGTGCTGGATGTACTATACACTCACCCCTACACTATCCAAGTCTAGCTGAATCAGGTGGGACGCCCCTACCCCCAGGTAAGTAACCCAAAAGACAGATGACTATAATAGTTAAGGGAAATAATATTTATTACTCCCGCATAAGGTACTAAATGATAAACACAGGACCTTTAGATAACTTTAAGTTTTGCTTACAAAACTATCTTTTAACATGTAACAAGAAAACATCAATCCACCTTTGTTATTAGATTGACATGAATTAACAATCTCACAGATAATGGACTTACTGTTCTATAACACTTTTCCCTTCAGATCGGACATCCACTTCAAATGACTTTCATATATGATTCATAAGTCAATTAAATTCACATTTCTTCAAAATACCAAACTGTGAAAACCAGTATGAATCTCAGGGTAATGATACATTCGATCCAAACAGAATCTCAAATTTAGGCAGAATGACAATCAAAAGAAAAACATTTACATTCAAAATAGTGTGTGCGCAGTCAGTGTAAATGACGTCAGCTGTCCATGTACAGGCGCGTTTCAGTTCAGTTCAGTTCAGGCGCCGTGTGGAAGTGTGAGAGAATCAGTAACAGTCTTGTCTCTCTCCGAACGTAGTGTGAATGGCGTGTGTGTGAGTGAGTGAGTATGAGCACAGCTTTTAGTTCAGTTCAGTTCTGTTCAGGCTGAAGAGCGCGTGTGTGCGTGTTTTGTCAGTGTAATTGTTGTAAAGAGGTAGTTACCCACAACCAGCGAGATCACAACGTGGATGTCGGATAAATGGCAGGGCAGGAACCTTCCCAGGCTATCTTCTCAGACTTTGGTTCACTAGCCATCAGCAACACAACCTCGAAATGGCGGCACTTCGTGTAACGTTAGGTGAACAGGCAAGGGGTTAGCTTCTCTAACAACACCTCCTGTATGCTGCAGTCACCCCTCCAAAATCCACACAACTAACAAAATAAACGCATTTCACTACACTATAGTAAACGACATAAACGAAACATTTGTCTCCAGCTCACACCTCAACGCTCTTCCAGCCGTCTTCCGTGTAGCCCAACATATGCCGCCATGTTACTTTACTCCCTCTAGTAGCAAATGTTTACTTTTAAATGAAATGCACCTCAACTTTGATGCCCTTACTACTAAATAAAACGTAAACAATATTAACGTGATACTGACTTATAAATCCACCAAATATGGCTTAACTGCGACTTACTTTCTAACTTTGGTTCAGCCCGGTAACAGTAATCACTCAGTCGACGAGACTCATTCACGTTACTCATACTCGTTCCTTTTCCTGCGCGTTCACGTGAGCTAACCTCTTAAAGGCACAGTAACAATATTTGTACCTGCTACACTGACATTGGTGGCATCATAGTTTCTACAGACAATGTCGCTGTTGAATAAGACATTAGGTCTGGAAAAAAAGTGTTTAAGATAGAGAAGTCTGAAAAACTTAAAACAGTCCACTTTAAGGGAGAAAGGGTCATGGTGGTTAGAAGGTCAGAATTAATAAAGTTTTCCATAATGAATAACGCCCTTACATCTTGAATGACCCTTTGTGACAACACTAAGGTTCCCTCCTCTGGAAGGGATTACCAAAAAACCTTTACACCGCAAGCAAGACATTGGCATGAGTGGAACGTAAATTAATAAATCTACACTATTTTGTCTCTGACGTGACAATGTGTTTTTGGAAATGTGCGCTTCACATATGCTCTAAAAACGTAAGTGAGGAATAAAAATATGCTCTGGTTGGACTTGGACAGATTAATCACGTAAAACACCGTGACCTAAACTGCTATATTTATATTCATTCTTATGGAATTCTACTTCTAACAATAGACAGACGTAGACGGGTGAATGAAAAGCTTTAAAAAACGTTTTTGGTGCAATTGGCCTTTTTGAAAGAATCGTCCGGAGAACCGTTCCACCTCAGAGGAACCAGACGCCGTCCATGGGCGTGTCTCGCTCGCTGCCTCCCTGGTATCCTTGTGTTTTCCTTCATCATTGTGAGGTATGCCTCAGGAGTTTCTTTTGCCTGGGTGTGTGTGTGTGTGTGTGTGTGGGGGGTGGGTGTTGTGGGGTGTGCACATGGCGAGACATCAATAATGAAGGTCGATGAGTCAGAACTCTTCTGGGAGAGAACCGGGGAACGGGATGGTTGATAAAGCAATTACCGAGTCGTGGGACTCTCTCACGGCCTGCACTCAGCTGAGAGAGGGCTCCATGGAGAGGCTTAGCACAAAGAGAGCGCCAGATGGGTGCAGAACTGGCTGCTATTTCCTCATTAATGAGTTTCTCAGTTACTGCATGTCCTTTGGTGACATTTACAAAGTCTTACTTTTATCAGAGGGAAAAATAAATTCTCTCATGATTGATATCTGACAAAGTGAACAAAACTTTTCTTGGTTTCTTTTGTAAATTTAGCAGCATGAGTTGTTTATTTATTCATCCATCCAGCCATTTCTTTATTTGTTTGTTAATTTATCTATTTTTGTATAATGGTATGTGATGGAATTCTTGATAAATATATTTCCTTTGTACTTTAGTGGAAGTGTTCTTAAAAAAGTTAATAGTTTACGAGAATATGCCACATTTCTACTTCCTGCAATTTGCCTCTAGTTTATTCCTTCACCTCAGCTCCCTAAGAGAGCCATTACACGCAGTGATGTAATGAAAGCTGACAAAGCTCGTCATTCTCCGACATCACAACAAAGAGACGAATATTGACTTTCTCTGTTATCTGATTATTTTTGTGGGTTTTTTTGTCCTTAAAATCCCCCTCTCCATAATGGAATCAATGTATTAGAGCACCACTGGGAGTGGATTGCATGGGAAACCCGCCCAATTACACACTTGTTTGTGTGTGTGTGTGTGTGTGTGTGTGTGTGTGTGTGTGTTTGTGTGGGGGTGATGAAGCAGGGGATAAAACAGCAAAGGAGATGAAGTGGGTTATGTAAGTGGAATCCCTCCTACATTAGAGTGTTGTAAAGCCATCATTCCAGGCAGGCAGATCCAACGGCTTGTTTTGCTTGTTTTGCTCACGGAAGGAAGAGATCAAGCATCCCCAGGTCCTCAGGCCACAGCATCTCACTGTGGTGAGAACGCACATGAGAGCATCCAGCAATCGACCGGAAACACTCACTCAGTGCTTGAGAGAACAGGGCTCCCCAGGTCAAGAAGAAACATGGGAATGTCCACGGTGTTATAGAAAAGTTCATTTATATTTAATGATCCAAATAAATAAATAAATAATATATAATAATGTTGTCATCATAATCATCAAAGTCAATTTCAACTTGAGGTGACCTCGGAATTCTGTAGAGCTCGGAATTGTGGAGGCACGGTGTTGTCAACATTTAAAAAAAACAAATAGATATTGTAGTTTTCATGAAATTGTAGGGAACTATTCATGTTTTAAGTAATGCAAGCTAGTAATTCAGCAATACTGTCACAGAACAGAGTTCTTTTTTTATCATTATTATTATTGTGTAAAAATCAAGAATTTTAATGACAAGAAGGGAAGACTCACCCTCCACTCATAAATGCCGTAGAAGTTTGCAGATGTTATCACAGGGGTCCTCTGGTTGATGACCTGTGTGGGTACTCATCAGCTGTTGGGTTAATTAAGCACCACTGTGCTGCTAGCTGGGATAGGGCTCTTAGAGGATGTGGTGTTATACCATTTGCATATTGATGAGGCATTTGAGTTGACTTGTGATTGCGTTCCAGAAAGATGCAGATGATCCAGAATGGTGTTGTAGTTTATCCAGCACGGTGGCAACATCTAGCATCAGAGCACAGCAAACAAATACAGCTCATGTATATTTCACTCACACAGGGGTGGTGTGTCGCAGGGTTAAATTTGGAATGTGTTGTTTGGAAAGGAATGACAATAAGACAGATCTCTCTCACACTCTCTCACACACAAACACACACGGACCTGCACACACTCACAAAAGCTTTTGTCACAGCTACAGATGGTGCCTATGGAGAGATATGATGTGTGGCAAAGCAAAAGCAGACAGCTTTTCGTGTCTCTGCTCTTTCATTACATAAACCTGGAGAGAGAATGCGATAAGCGAACCCCCCCCCCCCCCCCCCCCCCCAAAAAAACAAAAAAACAAAAACAGAACAGAAAAGAAAACGTAACACACACACTTTCATCTTCACCTTTCTGCCTTGCACACCTAACTGCAGCTGCTCACCTGCGTGGTCGTGGTTGTGTGTGATGTGATGTGTTTTCCCTGTGAAAACACCTCTGATGGAATAACAAGGACGTCCCCCCGCAGAGGGCTCATGAATCAGGTCGCGGTGCAGGGGACACCCTCACCACCCCACAGACAGCCGCCTCGCAGCTCGTCCATCATCGCCGTGTCCACGCAGGCTGTTCTCTCCGTGCAGATGGTTCTGCTCAGCATTCTTTTGCAGAAATCCACTTGCCGAAATAGTAGAGTAGACAGATTTGGCCACATTCCAGCCAGATCTTCATCGCATTCTAGATGGATCTTTGCCGCATTCCAGACCAGGGCCAAATCTGTTTCCAGTCACTTACTGGTCTCGCTACATTTACATTTATCCATTTAGTAACCAGCAAATGGACAGTACAAAGTCCATGCATTCCAACCCAATATATCAATCCATTTTGAAATTGTTACCACCTTACACTTTTCACCAGTGACGGGAATAGCTTTGAACACCCTTTAGATCCCTGCTGAATGTGCTGGTGTTAATGTTACTATTGTCAGCAGCCAGGAATGCACAGAAGCAGATGTGTTGGGGGGAAAACAATTCTGTTTGCTTTTAGTTTAGTTTTCCACCCTTCAAATGAGACTTTATCCTGAGAACACCCCCCCCCCCCCTACACTTCAGTCGTATGTTCCCCTCATGGTTAATTAGTCAGAAAGTGTGTGTACGGTAAGAAAAGTGGAGCTAAAACGGGGACTGAAATGTGGGGGAATCCTGACTGGGAGTTCTGCCTGACTGATAGGACAGGTATTTTTAACCCTGGCTCTCCCAGAGCAGGCGGGTCTGGGATCAGCCCTGATGTTCTCCGTGTTGTTAATTAGAATCAGGGGCTGGACCCCAACCGCTAAAACTTCCACCATCACGGTACCACAGACAGGCTCATTTTTCAGTCCAATTACGAGAATTTGCAGCGTAAGATTCATTCCAAACCCGCAGCTCTTTAAAATGTGCATTTAAACAAAAGTTATTTCAATATATAGAGCATAGTTTTGCAAACTGTGTTGGTGGGCCAGAGGAGCAGCCCTGGTGTGCTGCAGGAATTATAATAATAATAATAATAATAATAGAAATAATAATAATAATAATATAAAGTTGTATGGGTTATTTCTATTAAAATTGTATATTCTCTGCATATTAGCAGCAGTTGTATTAGAAGCTTCAGTGGATCCCTTAGCTACTACAGCTAGCCACAACAGGAAAGAAAGCAAAGATGGCTGTAAGCCTACAACTAACCTAACATCTCTCGTAGCACTACTTACAACTAGTCTATGGCAAGACGATTGAGCATTTATTCTGATATCTTGATATCAGGCATAATTGTCATGTACATGTAAGCCATTTTTGTCAACTAGTTAACTAGTGAGCCATGTTTGTGTGAACTAGTTAACTAGTGAGGGCCAAAATATGCACACTAGTTAACTAGTGGGAGCCAAAATGCTCACTAGTTAACTAGTGAACACATTTTAGCTTCACTAGTTAACTAGTGAGAACCAGAAATGCCCAGTAGTTAACTAGTAAAGGCCAAAATGCATACCAGTCAGCTAGTTGAAGGCGTTTAAAAATGTGCACATGTTTACTAGTGAAGGCAAAACACCTCACTAGTTAACTAGTTGCAGTAGGTCAATGTCACTAGTTAACTAGTGAACCATAAATGGCTGACTAGCTAGCTAGGTGATGGCAGTAGGCTCACTAGTTAACTAGTTGATGCATCATTTGTCCAAACTAGTTAACTAGTAAGGTCATACATGTATACTAGTAAACTAGTTCAAGACAAAATTCACACTAGTCAACTAGTGGCGCAGAATTCAAATTAGGAGGCAGAGAATTCCGGAAATTGAGGCTTTCTATTGGCTCCCTATGTCCAAATAGAACATGACAACCAATCACAGTGCAGAATTTCACAAAATCCCACCCTCAACATTTGCATGTGGCACACAAGTTAACATGCTGGCCAAAGGAACTCTAGCTAGTAAACTAGTGGCTTCAGTGTGACACTTACATGTAAACTAGTGAAGGCAGAACTGCTCACTAGTTAACTAGTGAAGACACAAATGCCCACTAGTTAACTAGTAAGGTCTAAAAAGTGTCACTAGTTTACTAGTGTGCACCAAAACACCCACTAGTGAACTAGTGATGGCAATTTCCATTCGACTAGTTAACTAGTGAGGTGCAAAAAGTGTCACTAGTTTACTATTGTGCCCCAAAATGCCCACTAGTTAACTAGTGAAGGCCATTTCAGCCCCACTAGTTAACTAGTGAGATGCCAAAATGGTCAGTTGTTAACATGTAAAGGCAAAAATACCCACTAGTTTACTAGTGAGGGTGTTGTGGGCCTTACTAGTTAACATGTGGCATTAGGGCTGGGACAACGCGTCGACGTAATCGATGACGTCGACACAAAAAATACGTCGACGCAAAATATGAGCGTCGATTCGTCAAGCATAACGTGTGCTGCTAAATATTTTTAATTTTACACCTTCAGTGTTTTCCATACGTTGACTAATCTGTGGCTGGGCACCATGAAATCAAAACCGGCCACCACACATTGATAGAAGACATTGTTCTATGTTGTAGGCCTACTATTTTAAAGATAAGATAGGCCTAAATTAATTTAATTGAGCTGCACTTTTTACTCACACAGCCTTTCCTCGCCCCGCCCGCTCTCTCTCGTAACGAGCTCGCTGCTCCTCTGCATGTGCATTTAACACAATATTCACGATTGTTGAAGGATTGTTGTTGCCACATAGCCTAGAAATCTAGACGCACCCTAGCGGCGGCAAATTAATTTGCTCAGCTTGTACGTCTAGTATCGAACCATAGGAATTTCTATTGGCTTAACACCGTGGATGACGGCCAATCACAGCGCTCTATTTCGTTAGAGAGTCTTAAGGCGGGCTTAACAGGATAACGACATCCTGCGACGGTGAACAACAAGGAAGGTGGCTATGGCAAACGAAGAGCGGTTGTTTGAATCGGCGTTGGCGTCAACTTTGGAGGAGTTGGACTTGTGCTTTTCTTTGAAAGTAGATCAACACAATGCACTTAAGTCATTCCTTTCGAAGAAGGATGTATTTGCCGTTTTGCCGACCGGATACGGATATGGTCGTAGCGCTGGCCTATTGCATGCCTAGGCAGTTTGAAAGACAATTCTCTGCCCGCCCCTTGGATTAAGCGAGGTGAATGATTCGATGCCAGACTATACATGTCAATGATATAGGATGGCCCGCCAGGCTAGTTGCCACATAGAAGCACTGCATAGAACAGTGGGCTAAATTGCTATTAAATCCGCTTAGCATCGTGACCATGCTGCGCAAATTTGTTCTAAACTACTGCATTAAAAGTTAAAGTAAACTCTAAACTCTGCTAAGGTCTTATCACAACATATACATTGAGGAGACTAAACTAAGTTAAGTTACAGTATGCAATCAAGCAGTATCTCAAAGCTAACGTTAGAATACTGTTTGGATGTCAAGTTTAGCATGCTTACTTGCAGCTGCTTTACTCATGCAGGGCTCATTTTATTGACTCGGAATGTTTGCAAAATCCCGATGTAAATGGAAAAGTGTTTTCCAAGACTCAAAAGTGCTTGTCCAAAGGAGAAGTAGGCCCTACGAACCGTTATTTGAACTGACTACGTTATGAATTACATGCACACATCAGCAGCCTTTTAACTGTGTTAATGTAAATTGCAAGGATTCCCACATGAACGTCTTAAAATGACAGGCACTCAATTAATTGACATACACTACTGAACTTTATTGAATGCTACCTCTGACTAAGAATGCATTACTTTGCACTTGTATAGGCGTAGTCTTATTTTGGAATCTTAAGAGCAATAAACAAATATTGCAATGTTAAAATATTCATGTTTTTTCATTCTGATATGTAAATAAACATGTATAAGTTGCTATTATAGTGAATTAATGGGGAGATAATCGATAATCGAATCGAATCGAAATCGAATCGGACTGAAAAAATGAATCGTTAGATTAATCGATGCATCGAAAAAAGAATCGCTAGATTAATCGTTTAAAAAATAATCGTTTATCCCAGCCCTATGTGGCATGCATATTTTGTTCACTAGTTAACTAGTTACACCTAAAAAGAGAAACAAGCTGACCGTTTTTGTCCACTAGTGTTGGATTCTCTGGTTGTTGCGTTGTGTTTTAGTTCTAAATGACTGTATTGAAGATGGTCAATAAAGCTTGACGGCGGGATCAGGATTGGCGATTAGATGATGATTTATTGTAGATGGTACAACAATGAATAACAGAACACAGGCTCAAACAGTCTCAAACAGTAAAACTGTGCAGAGTCCAACAGTTGTGGTTGTTATTAGAAGCGGCTGCTGAGCCTTCCGACAGAAGATGCTCCTCAGGTCCCTTCCTCGATCCGTCTCCAAGTCAAAACCTAAGTCAAAGCCTGTTATACTAAAACATACAAACGTCAATCATGCCAACGTGGCAGGTGCCAAGCAGTGTACACAACACGGCCCTGGCCAGATGGAGATACTAGCCCGAATAGGCAGACATGCTGTCTCCCTCGGCCCATGTTATCACTGATGTTCCTCGGATGTTCCTAAACATTGGGCTGTATGACCTTCCTGCTGGTACACAGACCTAAGGCACAGTTATGTACAATAATATGGACCTCTCCCTGTTGTATACTACACACAGAAGTAACATATGAACACAGAATACAGTAAGAATACCCCAGAATTCTACAGTCCCCCCTCTTGATCAATAAAAAAACAGATTTTTTATAGATCAAACAATCGCAAACAGAGTCTGATGTGTCCTAACAAAAAATAGAAAAATAATAAAACCAAGCATTACTTCTCAGGCACTTTAAGGAAAAGAAAAGAAGGGCAGGCACCTTGAAAGAAAACTTAAAAACTGATTATGTTGCTGATGATTATCTCACATTCTAAGAGTCAAAAGAAAAGGAAAACAAAGTCTTTTGGAAGTTCAGGAAACAGGCAGGCAACAGTTCAGTTCAAAGGCAAAGTCTCTGTCCCAGATGTTGTCTGTGGCTCCCGGCAACCTCATAGGCACATGTGGAGTGAAAAGAAAGAGCAGTATCAGTTGAAGGATAGTCATGGAAACAACAATATATATAATTATCTATTATAGGGGTGTAGCAACCTCCCAACCCTGGTCCCCCAGTGAGTCCCCAGTTAACCCGTTGCTGCGTGTTCAGCTCCCTTACGGGTGTCCCCAGAAACCCACCTTTAGAACCAGGACTACAGGATTACTCCCCCCTCTTGATCTATCTAATTGTAATCATTCTCAAAAATCGGCAATTGTAATTGTATCCTCAGATTAAACATTTCACACATATTTAATCATCAAAATCAATTATAAGACTTATCTAAGTCTATCATTTTTCATAACATGAGTTTGTGTCAAGAAGAGGCCATTACCACAACACTCTGAGCATGTTCGGATTCTCATAGAAAGATTCTACTCTCGGATCCCTAACCTTTCATTTCTCCTGACGTCATAAATTCCCTGTCCAAATGAAAGTCTCCCGTGAATCTTCCCCCCTCTAGTTCACACCTCACCCCTAAAAGAATATCGGCGGAAACTCAGATAGAATTCGTACCCTACCCAAGCGTGTCATGTTTCAGGCGGTTGTATTAGTTTGCAATGGCTTGCATGTATCCACTTTTCTCTCACCCTGGACCTTCACTGCCGTCTATGTTATGGCAATCCGCATCGGGGAATGATGTCTTTCACGAGGACTTTGGCAGTGTGTAGTGCAGTTCCAGATCGTGCAGGGAAAGCCTCAATCCACCTTGAGAACTTGCACAGGACAACCAGATAATCTCGGTAGCCTTTGCACTTGGGAAGAGTGATGTAATCTATCTGGAGAACTCTGAATGGTCCTGGTGGAGCTGGTGTCTTCAGCATTGGCAACTTACCCTTCTTGTCGTGATTGTTTTGCCGACAGGTGACACACCGCTTGACGATGTCTTTGGCCGTTGCTGTGAACTTCGATGACCACCAGACCTGTATGAATCTGTTCCTTATCTTCTCCACTCCCACGTGTCCAAGCGAATGAATTTGCGCCACCAGATATGGCAGAAGACTTTCTGGAGCCACTGTTCGTGTTCCAAACCTCCACAAGTTGTCATCATGGAGCTTCGCCGCATTTTCAATCCAAATCCACTTCTCTTCTCGGCTTGAGCTGTTCTGCATGTCTATGATGTTGGCCAAACTTTCCCGTTTTCCCTCTTCAGATGTTTCATGGACCTTCTTTGTCACTCTCATCATGCATTTTTCATCGTCATTTTCAAAAATGTTCCTGTTACCGTTAGGTCCATCCGTGTTTCCATTTCCGTGTCCATTCTCGTTAGTCGTTTCGTTATCCCCCCCCTCTCTTTTTCTTGCGGCTGTTCTTGACACCGCATCCGCCATTGCATTGCCTCTTGCTTCAATGGTGTCTTGCCTTGTATGTGCCTTTACTTTGATCACTGCCAGTTCCTTTGGCAGCTGCATTGCATCCAACAATTCTGCCACAATCTGTCCGTTCTTGATGGGACATTGTTTCACACACGGAGGTGGTTTTCCAGTCAGTCTGACAGGTTTCATTTCCAACAGTCCACAGTCATTCTTTCCCTTAGCCCATGCAGGATGTTCCAGGAGATCCTCTCTTTTTAGCCTTCTCAGGTTCCACAAGACTTCTCCATCTCCTTCTCCAATGGCTATGGTGACTGGGGCTGTCTGCTTCAGACTGAATTTTTCTCCGGTTGGTCCACCAGCTGTCTTGATGATGCCTGACAGAGGTATTTTGTGTTTCTTCAAAAGGTCAGATGAAAAGACTTTAAGTTCAGCACCAGTATCAATCAAGAATTCAATTTCGATGTGTTCCTTTGGCCAGCATGTTAACTTGTGGTGTCACTAGTTAACTAGTGAGACCCAAAAGCCTTCAACTAGCTGACTGGTATGCATTCTGGCCTTTACTAGTTAACTAGTGGACATGTCTGGCTCTCACTAGTTACATAGTAAAGCTAATATGTGTTTACTAGTTAACTAGTGGGCATTTATGCTGTCACTAGTTAACTAGTGTGCACAAACATGGCTCACTAGTTAACTAGTTGACAAAAATGGCTTACATGTACATGACAATTATGCCTGATATCAAGATATCAGAATAAATGCTCAATCGGCTTTCCATATACATGTACATGACAATTATGCCTGATATCAAGATATCAGAATAAATGCTCAATCGGCTTTCCATACTTGCATGTTGGCCTGATATCAAGATATCTGAATAAATGCTCAATCGGCTTGCCATACTGGTCTTGCTGATAGCACTTACCACCGGCTTAAAACTGACTCTCGATTGTTTAGAAACAGCACTCACTGATGCAGTTATTCTTATTGTACTACACCTTTTTAAAATTGTCCTAGAATTGTTGAGAGAATTGCTTTAAAAAGCTTAAACTGTTTACCTTGTTGTTAGTCGCTTTGGTTAAACATGTGTCTGTGTGGTTGTGTGCATGTGTGTGTATGTGTGTGTGTGTGGAGAGAGAACTTGTAATTTGTCTTATGTAATTGTAATTAATGCACTTATGGTATAGCACCTATAACCTAGCATGTCTAAAGCCTAACATCAGCACCTTTAACCTAGCATTGCTAATGGATAGCAGCATTACGTCTAGCATTTTAAAGGCTGAAAACATCACCTCTAACTTCAAATCACCAAAGGTTGGCAGTAACATCTTTGACCTCACATCACAAATGGCTCAATAGCATCAAATGGCTCAATCTATCTTGCTGCATCAAATGGCTTATCTTATCTTGCTGCATATGATCTGATCATACTGCCCCCCCCCCCCCCCCCCCACACACACACACACACACTCACACACACACTCCCACTCATACATTTACAGTAATGTTTGCTGGATTTGCATGACTGACTGAAGATGACACCCCCCCCCCCACTCTCTCTCTCACTCTCTCTCACACATCACTGAGTGGATGGAAAAGGAAGGTAAGGTGGAGGGGCTGTGGTGTTTGTGGCCGGACACACATCACAATGCTGAGCTGGGACTCAGAACAGGTGGGTGATGACAGCAATGTTTGTGACAGCAAGGATGAAAGGTTTCTGTGTTCAGGGAGGGGTGGGCTAGTGGAAGCTAGCAATCATCAGCCAAGGCTGACCCTAATCTGATTATGGCTGCAAGCCTACAGACAAATTACAAGTTCTCTCTCCACACACACACACATACACACACATGCACACAACCACACACACACACATGCACACAACCACACACACTCACTCACACACACACACACACACATACACACACACACACACACACACACACACACACATTCACTCACAGATCTAGGCAGATAGTCTCTTGGTGAATAACAGATACACATGGAATCACACATGCTCCCCCACTGCGATGTGGTCCAATCACCACCGAGCACTCTGTCTGCACTCTGTGTGTGTGTGTGTGTGTGTGTGTGCGTGTGAGAGAGATGTACTGAGTGGAAAGCTCTGCTCTCCTGTGATCCAGAGTGCTAGGCACATCCTAGGGCAGCAGACTGAGGGGCAGAGCTGCTTTCACAGGGCACAGGTACTCTTCTTTACTTCCTTCTGTTTTCTGTTTCTGTTCATCAATTTCTTTTTTTTAGCATTCTTTTCATCTTCATCTTTCACTCATACTTTACATCGCAAGGCAACGATGCCAGGACTAACTGTCACCCCATTCGCTTGTTTATCTGTCCCCTTCTGCTGCTCTGATCTTGTTGTATTTGCACAGAAAAGGTTTATATATTTAATTAGATGTCAGACATTTTTGGGTTGGTCGTCTGGGAGTTGATCTGAGTATAAAGTAGAGAAGGAGATCTCAGCTTACAGTCAAGCTTACAGGTTCTAGAACAGATCTGAGGGGTATACTACAAAGGAAGGTTAAAAAAAACATGACGTAACCATGTAGCGTAACCAGGTAACTTCAGGAGAAACCAATGATCTCCAAACAACACGTCTCGTTAGATACAATAGCTGCTCAGGGCAGTGTTGTTTTAGAGATCAGCGGTTACTCCCAAAGTTACACAGGTTTGCCAGTTGCTTTGCTCTGTAGTACAGCCCTCTGCACCTGATCTGTTGTTGTTATTTTTGTTGTTGTTGTTTTAGACCTGTTCCACTGCTTCAAGAGATCCGACACCAGATTTGTTGTAAATCTCTGCGTGTACAGTATATGTGCAGTAATACATCTGGCACAGAGAAGCCCGTGTGTAATGTGAGTGTGGGTGTGGGTGTGTAATTTGTGTGTGTGTATAATGTGTGTGTGTGTGTGCGTGTGCGTGGGTTTGAATTGCTATGGAACGTGTTAACTCTCCCAGCTTGATCCAGGTTCACTCTAACGTGACCTCATATGCTCGGACACCACCACATGCTGAGAGGGTCAGTGGGAAAAACGTTCCTACAAACAGGAATCGAAAAATGCATGTGTCCCCCTTCCTCACTTCTTCTTCATCTTCTGTCTCTTCCTCCCTATCTCTCTCTCTTTCCCTCCCTCTCTCTCTCTCTCTCTCTCTCTATATATATATATATATATATATTTTTTTTTTTTCCGTATTTTCAAAACATCAAATCCTGAGTGCTCCATGAAGGCAGCTGGGGTAACGGGAAACTGCTGCCCGGCTGGCTTTTGATCCTCCAGGCAAAAACGCAGAATGCCCCAATTCCTGAGTTTATTTCGCAAAGCTAATCTGGTTTTAGGTACAGTG